>NC_092335.1:28599500-28910000 GCF_046630445.1 Rutidosis leptorrhynchoides
TTTACTTTCTTAATTCCTTTTGTAACTTGCATCTTGTCTTTATAGTGTATGTTCACATGATCCAAATAACCTTTTACAACCTCAATCTCAACCATAACTCTAGCAAATGTAGCCCTACCAGCACCCTTAGAGCACATATTGGTGGTCATGTGATCCATGACCAATGGCTTACCAAGTTTACTAGCAATGGTAATGCCTTTTTTATTCCAAGCTTCTAGAGGCATATTTGAGAGTTGAACTCAAACAGGAATCTTACTAGCCTCAACCTTCTCAATATCAAGTTCAGGAGTCCATTTAGCAACAAATACAGGTTTGCCTTGAACTATCCATGGTCCCTGTTCAATAACTTGATTCATGCCTTCCTTAGTTCTAAATTTGAAATAGCAAATCTGCTTATTATCCATAATGATTTCCTTAATTCCAAATTTATTCCACATTTTTCTCAAATTGAATTGCAAAGTTCCATAAGCCATGCTACCACCAATAACATAACCATAGGCTGTTGTTTTCCACTTACTGCTACATTCTTCAACATAATCCTCATCAAACACCACAATTTCTGTACTATCCTCCTCAATAGTAAGAGGAATATAACACAGTTTACTATCATTAGCAGCATTCATAGCCTTAGCATAAGAAACTTTATCAACATTCACATTCTGTTCCCTAGTAACATTAAGAGGACTTTGAGTACTTGAAACATTTACCGTTGGTACCTGTGGAGTTCCCAATTTTCTATGATTTTGCCCTAGAGGTGGAAATTGGTCTTCCATACATTCATATTCCTTGTTAATGTTACATTCAATTGACTCTTCCTCCGATCTAACCTCATCACCATCACTAAAATCATTCAAACTAGCAGATTCATCAACCTCATCACTCTTTACACTATCGCCTTCCTTTGCTTTCAAATTATGAACATAGTTAGAAAACTTGATCGGAATTCGAATTTTGCATTAAGATGCTTTATGTCCAGAAGCCATGTTCTAAGTAATTGATGTAATAAAAGAATTAACGAATTGAAAAACAGTGAAAAAACAATGGACAAACGATGAAAAACGGAAATCGGAGCTTGATTTAGGGCAAAAATGGTGGAAACCCATTTTCCCGCCCAAATCGCCTACCGGCTTGAAGAGAGAAAGTAATTTTTTTATAATAATAGAAACTATAGATAGATAGATTTGTGTGTGAGAAACAAAGAAGAAGAGGGTATGTTGGTCAATTACACGAGTTAAAAAAAAAAGAAATCCTTTGATAAAAAAAATGTGAACCAAACACATCATAGGATTTCCCATGGGATTTTCAAACGTCGCCTCTTTTTCTTGGGCCTTAAGTAAAATGTGACACATTCTAGGAGATTATATATTCTTATTCTATACTCTATATAATATATAAATAAATAATTTGGCACCTATAAATTTAATATTTGTTTGATTTATACGATTACATTACATTGTCGAAGAATAGTCCCATTGGTTTCTTCCGTTTATTGGTTCATATCAGGTAGAGAAGGAGTTATCGTTGGGAATCTTCTTATAATCGGAGAAGTCAGCATTCATAGCCTTAGCATAAGAAACTTTATCAACATTCACATTCTGTTCCCTAGTAACATTAAGAGGACTTTGAGTACTTGAAACATTTACCGTTGGTACCTGTGGAGTTCCCAATTTTCTATGATTTTGCCCTAGAGGTGGAAATTGGTCTTCCATACATTCATATTCCTTGTTATTGTTACATTCAATTGACTTTTCCTCCGATCTAACCTCATCACCATCACTAAAATCATTCAAACTAGCAGATTCATCAACCTCATCACTCTTTACACTATCGCCTTCCTTTGCTTTCAAATTATGAACAGAGTTAGAAAACTTGATCGGAATTCGAATTTTGCGTTTAGATGCTTTATGCCCAGAAGCCATGTTCGAAGTAATTGATGTAATAGAAGAATTAACGAATTGAAAATAGTGAAAAAACAATGGACAAACGATGAAAAAGGGTAATCGGAGCTTGATTTAGGGCAAAAATGGTGGAAACCCATTTTCCCGCCCAAATCGCCTACCGGCTTGAAGAGAGAAAGTAATTTTTTTATAATAATAGAAACTATAGATAGATAGATTTGTGTGTGAGAAACAAAGAAGAAGAGGGTATGTTGGTCAATTACACGAGTTAAAAAAAAAAGAAATCTTTTGATAAAAAAAATGTGAACCAAACACATCATAGGATTTCCCATGGGATTTTCAAACGTCGCCTCTTTTTCTTGGGCCTTAAGTAAAACGTGACATATTTTAGGAGATTATAAATTCTATATATATACTCTATATATAAGAGTTTTTTTTACTAACAGGAGTATTTAAGAATATGAGGTGCTTCCAAAAATATTTATTATTTACATTATCTTTTTTTTGCTTTTCCTAAAAAAACTTTAAAAACAAGAAACCTATACGGCCCATATTTTACAAACCCTAACTCGGCCATTGCTCTTCCTTCTTTCCGACAACCACGATCATCGTCTTTTTCCTCTCCAACATTAGTCAGTCGCCATTGATTGTCCTCTCCACAAACCCACTCCATCCCCAGGTATAATTCACTATCATCGACTCGGCTCATTCTTATTGTTTACGATTCACTTTTGGAAGACCATCCACAGCTAGATGCATATTTGATTTCACAAGAAATCCAACATCTCATAAAAGAACATCTATTAGTACCCCTTCTTCGAGAACACAAATTATTGATAAATTTGATTATACTCCTTCATACATGAAGGTTTAGGCAGGAAAACAAAAGACAATCGAACATATTTTTGGAATTTGGGATGACTCTTACAATGCTTTATTTATTAAGTTTTAATTTAGAAGCACTTAAGCATTATGATCAGGGGTCTATTGTTTTAATTTAGAACCCAAATCGCCTACCAGCTTGAAGAGAGAGTGTCATTTTTTTTTATAATAATACAAACTATAGATAGATAGATTTGTGTGTGAGAAACAAAGAAGAAGAGGGTATGTTGGTCAATTACACGAGTTAAAAGAAAAGAAATCCTTTGATAAAAAAAATGTGAACCAAACACATCATAGGATTTCCCATGGGATTTTCAAACGTCGCCTCTTTTTCTTGGGCCTTAAGTAAAACGTGACATATTTTAGGAGATTATATATTCTATATATACTCTATAAAAATATTATATATATATATATAAATAATTTGGCACCTATAAATTTAATATTTGTTTGATTTATACAATTACATTACATTGTCGAAGAATAGTCCCATTGGTTTCTTCCGTTTATTGGTTCATATCAGGTAGAGAAGGAGTTATCGTTGGGAATCTTCTTATAATCGGAGAAGTCAACATACAGAGCGGCGCTCTTAATCTCGGATTCAACTCGTGAACGCTTTAAAGCTACAAACACTCGAAGAAGAAGTATAAGGGAGGCAA
The DNA here is from genome assembly GCF_046630445.1 of Rutidosis leptorrhynchoides. Lineage (NCBI taxonomy): Eukaryota > Viridiplantae > Streptophyta > Magnoliopsida > Asterales > Asteraceae > Rutidosis > Rutidosis leptorrhynchoides. Next base: position 28,602,940 of record NC_092335.1, read on the forward strand.
CTGAATGGCCGGAAAAGCAATACTAGCGTTTCTTGAAAATTATGAACAGATAGTGGATTCCGGTGTGTTCGCAGCTCAACATGCTGGAATAAGCCACGACGAAATTGTGAAGGAAATTAGGAGCCTCGTTGGCTCTGAATTCGTTGTTGCTCAGGTCCGTTTCTGATTCTATTGTTTAGTGATGAAATTAAGATCATTAATTTGAGCTTAAAATGTATAATTATTTTATTATCCATTCATACATACAGAATTACAGATGCACAATGATTAACATCAACCTATAGGGTGTCAGGGACATAAGAATTTATTTAACATTGTTTTTCACTAATTTTGGGCTGATAATACAACATTAGGATCAAATATGCTCACTAAATTGTTTCTTATGCAGACAAAATTAGGGGACTTGGTTTTTAAAATAGGTTGCCAGCAAGCCATAAAAAATAAATGGGTGGAGATGGGGAAGGCACAAGTTTCTAGAAAGGTAAAGTTTATTGCGTAATGTTAAGGATGATTGGTTTCAAATGTCTGTTTAACAAACGATAGATTTATATGTTGTTAAGTTAGCGTTCTTATTGACATAGTAAAAACCACATCTGAAAATTTTGACTTGATGTAGGTTGATCATGTGGAAGATAATGTGAAGGCCATGCTTTTAAAGATAGATGATGGAGAGGTAATTAACACAATGTCCATTCTGCAAAAAAAGAAAATGCATTTTTTTATTATCTATGTTAAGTCACATATGCAAAAAAAAAAATTATCGTTTATTTCAGGCCCTTGATCAACAGGACCTTGATGCCCTGAATCGAAGAAAATTAATTTCTCCAATGTAAAATCTCTGTTTAACTTGTATTTTTTCCCCTCAATTTTAGTCCTTACATAGGCTATTTGCTTGTCAACTACATTTACTTCGTTGTGCAATCACTCATTTGGTTATATACTTTCCATTGTTCGTTACATTCAATATGGTGTGTTAATTACACCATATGCTTGTTTTGTATGTGATTGGATATTGTTACACTTTTTACAGAAAATGGAACGGCTACTTATTCAAAAAAGGTCCTAAGTATGCACGCGAAAGAAAGAAGCCTGCTACTGATCTAACGCGAGAAAATTTGAGGTATTCAAAAGTCATGCTTTTTTTGGGTTGTTTTTTACTACTCGAAAAGAAAGTAAATATGAAGTTTGAAACTTTAAACCATCTTGTTTATTTTCCTTAAGACATAAAAGAATATCGACCCATGTAAGCATTGGGTTTGGGTAACAATGTTCACTGTTGATACTTGCTTTTACTTGTTTTCAAGTGGCGCCTGGAACAGTTTGGAGTTTAAAGAGTATAATTACAGTGCAAAAGGTGCTCCTGTTGAAGGCGGTCATCTTCATACGCTGCTCAAGGCAATAATACTGTTCTTGCATTGTGTTATATTCTTTGATTTTTAGAGTTGATGCTTAAACTGCCTTACTTTTTTTATTAAGAGTAGATTTCAGTCTCTGTATTATATAATTGCAGGTTAAGCAGCAGTTTCAAATGATTTTCCGTCAAATGGGGTAATGTTACCCATCTTTTCATACTACTGGCGCATTTATTTCATCAAAATATGCACTTTTTTGTCTCAAGTGCGAATTGATCCCATAATCATTTTTTTTTTCTTACCTGTTTTCTTAAATTGCAGATTTGAGGAGATGCCAACAAATAATTATGTTGAAAGCAGGTAGCCACAATATTTTGTTTCTGTAATTTGTATATTTACTACCCTGTTTAACCACAAGTAACAAATTTTTTTTAATTACGGTTTTATTTGATTTGATATAGTTTCTGGAACTTTGACGCACTTTTCCAACCGCAACAACACCCTGCTCGTGATTCACATGATACATTCTTTTTACGAGGTTAGCTCAACCTATAGTTTTGTGCCTTTGGTTTTTCTTTAAATAAAAATATACTCTAACGGGTGATGTGATAATGATATATATATATATATATATATATATATATATATATATATATATATATATATATATATATATATATATATATTCAGAACCTTGTACAACAAGAACTCTTCCTGAAGATTATGTTGAACGGGTCAGACATATTCATGAGTCTGGAGGTTATGGTTCAAGAGGGTATGTATATGCTCTTTTTATATCACTTGTGTCCTAGTATGTTATTTTTTTAACCCTTATATATAATAAAATATAAATAATAATAATATATATGTGTTAATATGATTATGATTATGATTATGATTTGTTTCATCCTAAAAGTTGTAGAACATGTGTATTGTAGGTATGGATATGACTGGAAAAGAGAGGAAGCAGATAAAAACCTGTTAAGAACTCATACAACTGCTGTGTCCTCAAGGATGTTGTATGCTCTTGCTAAGGTTTTAATATTTCTCGGTTCTTGTTTAATTAATTTCATGTATTGTTTGGGAGATAAAGGATTGTTTATTAAATAACTAGCCTGTGTATGAATATGTTAATTTGCTGTACTTTGCAGAAACCTTTTGAAGCCAAGAGATACTACAGTATTGACCGCGTTTTTCGAAACGAAGCGGTTGATAGGACTCACCTTGCCGAGTTTCATCAAGTAGAAGGTATCATTGAATATAGCTCGGGGTTGTATGAATTACATTACATTTCACATTTCAGTGTTGTAACTAATATTACAATTGATTCATTACTATTGTTTTAGGCCTAATATGTGATCGTGGACTTGGTCTTGGGGACCTGAAGGGTGTGCTGCGTGATTTCTTCTCTCATTTAGGTGAAGCATATATATATATAGTTTTTTAATTCTAATACGTACATTGAATTAACGATAAAAAAATTGATTTGTATTATTATATATTCGTATAAATCATAAACAAATATGCCGTATTTTGTTCCTGCAGGAATGTCTAAGTTGCGTTTCAAGCCTGCTTATAACCCTTACACTGAACCCAGCATGGAGATTTTTGGGTAAGACTTGATTAGTTTTTTAATTGTGAAAGTATTATGAGTGTTTAACGTTCGTTAAATAATGTATTTTTTTAATGTTGAGACAGTTATCATGAAGGCTTAAAGAAATGGGTGAAGTAGGAAATTCTGGGATGTTCAGACCTGAAATGTTACTTCCTATGGGACTTCCTGATGATGTCAGCGTTATTGCATGGGGCCTTTCCCTTGAACGGTATTACGTGTAAACTTTTTATTTTTTTGGGTAATTTAAAAGAGGAACTTATCTCACACTGTATTTCAATAAAGGTCTTCAATCTGTTTTAACTGTAAAACTTTTAGGCAGACTTTTTGGCTTAACTCATTTGGTCTATTAAAGATAAAACTTGATCTAAATGACTGGTTTGATAGGTAAATGTGTGCAAATAGCAACCAGACAAGCTTTTTAACTACCGAGTTTGATCGGTTGCTGTATATTTAAAATATGTAAAGAAACTTCAAGTAAATTTTGCTGAAAGTTTTTCTCACGCCTTTAAAAAAGGGTTCTGGAGTTGTGATATGATCCTTAATTGAAGAGGTTAACTGCATATTGCAATAACCGTATGTTTAGGTTTTATGATTCAAATGGCAATAATTGTTTCCAAATAGTCCAACTGTACGTACAACAGTAGTATTAAAATCAATTACCTTTTATAACGTAAAAAAATGCTCTCTCTTCTCTCCTTCTCTCTCTTGCATACATCTGACTTCCGGTAAACATTCCGGCAATTAATCTTACAATCGTTTGTTCTTTTTATTATTTTAATTTTAATTCAGTTCTAGTACAATGTTCAACATACCTACATCACCTTTCACCCCTAATCAACCTACTGCAAACCGCCCTCATCGCTATACCCATACCTTGAACAACACCAACCACATCAAATATCAACCGGACAATGTAGGAATCTGGGTCAAGGTGGAAAAGAATCGAAGCAATCACTCTGAACAGACTCATACCAAGCAGACCCAAATAGGTGAAGACTTCCCTCATCTCAGCCGCCACCAATACAACCCTAAACCCCACCTAAACCCTAGATTAAATTCTGCAAGCAATATGATTTATCAAAGATTCAAACAACAGGAACAAGCCAGAAATCTTATTCACAATTTCGGTAACCCTACAACTTCCAACAAACCACCACAACCGTTAAACAAAAACATCACATCCTTCCTATTTTTTAACTTCCCTGAAACTTGGACCGCTGCCAACCTGTGGGGTATTTTCAAAAAATACGGTGACCTTTTTGAAGTTTACATCCCAAAGACAAGATTAAAAAATGGTAAAAGATATGGTTTCGTACGGTTCAAGAATGTGCACAACCATCAGATTGATATGTTACTTCGTAAACTTAACTTGGTGGAGGCTGATGGTATGCTACTTGTTGCATACAAAGCTCACGATCGAAATCCTCCAAACACCCACAAAACCATAAACCAACACACCAAACAGAAAACTAATCAATCCCCTGCCTCGAAACCAACCTATATCCCAACCAACCTCACCGATGAACGCAATTACGCCGATGTCGTTTACAACAAAAAACAGACTGTGTCCTCGCTTCATACAAAAGAATTCTCTGTCAAAATACCCACTGATGAAAAACTCATTGATATTCTTGGTCATGCCGTAATCGGGAAAATAAAAGTTATCGAACACCTTGAATACTTCAATGAAATTTGCAAATCGGAAAATCTCCTCGGATTTGAATCAAAATATCTTGGTGGGAGAGATGTCATGCTCATCTATGAGGACAAAAGACTAGCACTTGAGATGCTAAGCGATAAGAAAAACCCTTTATGGAATTGGCTAGACGATATACAACCTTGGGACCCGGAGGAATATTCATCTTCGGGTCGACTTGTTTGGATCGACATCAAGGGGGTCCCTATTACTTGTTGGTCTGAAGTTACGTTCAACAAAATTGCAAGCTGTTGGGGTGAGGTCATCAAACTTGAAAATTGTTCCATTGAAGTTAAAGGTTCACAAGATCTATCTCTTGGCAAGGCACTAATCAAAACGAATTATCACGCTCTTATCAACGGTCTTGTCTACATTCATCACGACAATAAAATCACCCCTGCCTATGTGAACGAAAATAATTTGCAACCTATTGATTTCAACTCCATCGATAACGAATCTTCATGCTGGGACGATGATGATCATACCGAGGATTATATCTCTGATGAGGATTCGTGCATGGATGGTGATCAAAAAGACGATGACCAAGCCTCTCAACCGGAAAAACTAGACTCACCAGGTAATCCATCGGTCCAACATAACACCGGTGACACTTCGTCTTCTTCAAAAAAGATGAATGCTACCACCTTCCCAACCAACCATATTAATTGCCACCCAACTGAATTTAGCGAATCTCAAAGTCAAAACATTCATATTACCCAAGAGGATTCCCACGTTTCGGATACCCAACATGTTAACCACCTACACAGTCACCAAAAACCCTATCATAACTCCTCACCCAACTCCCCATGCCCCACCGTAACTCACATGCCCAATACCAATGAACCAAATATCCCTATAAGCCCAATCCAAATCATAAATAACTTAATAGCTGAAAAGCCCATTGACTCTCATACCTCATCCTCACACGAGCCCAACAAGCAGACTATGGACCCGATCTGTGAATTAAATAAGCCTATTACCGAATTGAATTCACCGTCCGAATCTGTAGATGAGGATACCACAGCTTCGGCTTCACCCACAGATAATAACATCCAAGGAGATAATTCAAATGTTAACCCTAGCCAACTGCCTATAATCGAAGAAACCGATATCTTCTGCAACCCGTCTATTGCTACCAATAAATCAAAAGGTAAAGGATCAAAAAAATCTAAAGCCATGGGTAAAGCAAGTTCGAAAATCCTCAGTTACGATACCATATACTTTAAGAAGAAAGCTCACGACAACTTGGTACCAAGCCCTTCAAAGCCAATTACACATGCTAATCCACCTTCTGATCTCAACAAAAAAGGCTCTAGGTCAAAATTTTTATATGTTAAACAATGTGCTAGAAGCGGACAAAAGCTGAAACTGTCACAACTTTCTAGAAAGACGACATCATCTACTAGTAAAAAGCCATCGAGCAAAGGTGGGAACCGATCAAAAATGACCTCTTCCAACACTATCGACACCAATGAATTCGGCCAAGAGCTGGGAATTCGTTGGACCGCGGATCACTGACCTCCTATCATCCACTCCCTCTGTAAGTTTCTCAATGTCTTGTATTTCTCTTAATATTCGGGGTGTGGGACAATCGGGTAAAATAAAATGGCTTAAAAAAATATGCATTGAGGAAAATCCGATTATTCTAGGTCTACAAGAAACCAAATGTGCTCAATCTCCTGACTCCCTAATTGAATCGTTTTGGTATAATTCGAACTTTCAATTTGTACAAAAGGATGCAATCGGGGCATCAGGGGGTTTACTCTTAATTTGGGATCCAACCACTTTTTCTTTCGAACAAGCCCTAGAGGGGGAATTCTTTATCGCCATTAAAGGGACATGGGCGGGTTACAATTCTGACATTGCAATTGTAAACGTCTATGGCCCGCACTCCCACCAGAAAAAAATCAAATTTTGGGCAGAACTCACAAACCTAATCAATTACATCAATGTCCCTCACATCATTTTCGGTGACTTCAATGAAGTCAGATCCAAATCCGAACGTCTCAACTGTAATTTTAAACAAACATGGGCTGATAACTTCAATAACTTCATAAATAACTCGAATTTAATCGACCTTCCTTTAGGGGGAAAGAAGTTCACCCGTATCTGTATTAATAAAATGAAATTCAGTAAACTCGATCGATTCCTTATCTCTGAAAATATCCTAAATCTATGGCCAGACATCTCCTCCAAAACCCTTGATCGAGACCTCTCAGATCATTGCCCAATCATACTCAAAAATTCATTCATCGATTATGGCCCTAAACCTACGCGCGTCTTCAACACTTGGCTAAACCTACCAAATGCTGATGATATCATAAAAGCCACATGGCTACTCCCCGTACCCGGTAACCGCCCAGACTGTATCTTTCGAAATAAATTAAAAAACGTTAAACTCGAACTTAAAAAATGTAGTCATCAATTAAACAACCTTGACAACGAAATCAAAATGCACTTGAACCCCTCCAATGAATGGGAAAAACTCGCGGAATCTAGACCTCTAACCGAAATCGAAAGAAAATCTTGGTTAAACGATAAGATGCAACACTTTGAAAAAGAAAAAAAGAAAACTAACATGCTCAAACAAAAAGCACGAATTAAATGGAACCTCGAGGGCGATGAAAACTCCAAATACTTTCACAACTACATTAAACGACGCATAAGCAAAAACAACATCCGTGGCATATCACTAAATGGATCATGGTCAGAAGAACCTAACACAATAAAAAACGAAGCTCTTAAATATTTCGAAACAATTTTCACATCCAAAAAGAGAAAAGGGATATGCCCGTTTGAAAATGAACCTAACCGCTCCTACATATCCCACACGGATAATCTCCTCCTTGAAGCCAGTTTTTCTGAAAATGAAATATGGGATGCACTTCATGGTTGTGACAGCTCAAAGGCCCCCGGTCCTGACGGCTTCAACATGAAATTCTTCAAGAAATACTGGTGGTTGATAAAAGACGATCTCATCAATGCCCTTGAATGGTTTTGGTGTAATTCCGAAATATCCAAAGGCTGCAATGCATCTTTTTTCACACTAATTCCTAAGAAAGCCAACCCAATTGGTTTCAACGAATATCGCCCAATATGTCTAATCGGTAGCTACTATAAAATCCTCACCAAAATTCTTGCAAACCGCATCTCAAAAGTTATCCACAAATTAATCGGAATTGAACAAACCGCTTTCCTGAAAGGTCGAAACATCTTAGATAGTGTCCTAATCGCAAATGAAATAATAGATGAACTCAAAAGGAAGAAACAAAAAGGCCTCATTTTCAAAGTTGATTTTGAAAAAGCCTTCGATTGCATAGAATGGGACTTCCTTTTCGACACTATGAAATTCATGGGCTTCGGACCTAAATGGATCAGCTTTATTCGTGCTTGCCTCTCCTCGTCTTCCATCTCCATTCTCATTAATGGATCCCCAACCAGGGAATTTTCTCCCGGCAGGGGTATCCGTCAAGGAGATCCCATTTCCCCCTTTCTATTTATCATTGCCGCTGAAGGCCTTAACATCCTCACTAAGCGTGCAATTGCAAACGACCAATTCCGTGGCATCTGCGTTGGACACGACAAGATTGTGGTATCACACCTCCAATATGCGGATGACACTATCTTCTTTGGCGAATGGAGCAAACGTAATGCAAAGAATACCTCTAAATTATTAAAATGTTTCGAAAATATCTCCGGACTTAAGGTAAATCTTAAAAAAAGCAATCTTTACGGAATTGGGGTCCCGAAAAAGGATGTTGAGGAAATGGCTACTTATATCGGATGCTCGGCCGGCTCAACCCCTTTCACATACCTCGGGTTACCCATCGGCACTCCTTCCACAAAAGCCTCCACTTGGCAACCAATCATTGAAAAATTCGATAAACGTTTCTCCGACTGGAAAGCGAAATCCATATCTTTTGGTGGTCGCTTAACCTTAATCAAATCGGTCCTCACTAGCATCCCTTTATACTACTTTTCCCTATTTCATGCACCCATTAAAATAATTAACACACTCGAAACAAAACGAAGGAAATTTTTTTGGGGTGGGGCGGAAGCGGATAACAAAATTAACTGGATTAAATGGGAACACATCCTCTTACCTTATGAAAAAGGCGGGTTAAACATCGGGTCCTTAATTTGCAAAAACATATCTCTACTCTGCAAATGGTGGTGGAGATTCTTTAATGAAAAAAAATGCACTTTGGGTTAAAATTATATCGAGCATTTACGGGGAGGGGGGGGGGGGGTTTCTACTAACGTTTTCTCAAGAAATGTTGCAGGTCGTACAATTTGGAATGAAATCATCAAAGCAGGGAAAACTGCGGACAGCTACGGAGCAAACTTCACAAATTCAATTTCCAAAAATATCGGAAATGGCTCAAACACCAAATTTTGGCATGACAACTGGTGCGGCACAGAAAAATTTTGTAATCAATTTCGAAGATTATTCATGCTTGAATCAAACAAAAACGTCACGGTTGCGGAAAGACTCAAGATAATCAACTCAACAACAACTACTTCATGGAATTGGTCCCGTACACCCAACGGTAGATGCCTCACAGAATTAACAGAACTAAATCACCTTATAGAAACAATCAGTCTCTCAGATAAGCCTGATACCTGGAAATGGAATCTTGACCAATCCGGCATATTTACAACAAAAGCATTAGCCACCATCCTCGACAACCTAAAACTTGATACACCATCTTCTACCTTTAAGACACCTAGAAATAAACTCTTACCCCAAAAAATTAACATCTTCATTTGGAGAGTTCTATACGGGAGAATCCCGACGCGCGTAGAACTCGACAAAAGAGGTGTTGATCTCGACTCAATTCTCTGCCCACTATGCAACCTACACACAGAGTCTATTGAACACATACTATTTCAATGCACGCTTTCAACATCTATCTGGAATTCAATCCTACAATGGTGGAACCTCCCCGTAGACACCTTCACCAATCTCCGTGACATAATCTTAAGTGATCAGTCCCTCACTACGCAACAAAATGGTTCCAACATTTGGCTAGCCGTTAAATGGGCATCCACTTACATCATCTGGAAATACAGGAATCTTAAGGTTTTCGGCAAAAAAGAATGGTGCACCGCCACAATTTTATCTGAAATCCAAACACAATCATTCGCATGGATATCCAAAAGACACAAAAAATCAACGGTTATGTGGCATCAATGGCTAATCAATCCCGTCTCATATATCTCCTCGAATCATCAAAGATCCGGCATTGGTTAATTGTAACATGTCCTTTATATAGTCCTAGTCGTTAGATCATTCTTGACTTGGTTGTCCATTTTCACTTGGTTAAATGGGGAGCGTCAACCGACTTTGTCATCGCAAGTGCGGTACTGTCTGGTTGCCTCTTCCCAGCTTGATGTCTCAAGTCCTGGGGTGTCTATGGCCTCCTCGTTCATGAATGTGTATAGTTTTCATATTCGGACTCATTAAATTGTATAGTTATAGGGCTTTGTAACTCCCCGATATATGAATAAAAGTTTTTTGCTTGCTTTTCAAAAAAAAAGTATTAAAATCAATTTGTTTTCACTCCAGGCCAACTATGATCCTCTATGGCATAAACAATATCAGAGATCTCTTTGGGCACAAGGTATGCGCACTTTTTAAAACCATCTAAGTACCTTGTTTTTGGTCATCATAAATAAATCATAATTCAAAACGTGTAATAAATGATTATTCTCTTCTGTACGTTATTTTTTGCAGGTGGACCTCCATATTATCAAGAACAATGGCATATGCCGTATTGGTCTATGATAGAGAACATGCCAATAATATAATGAGGCCAAGCACAATACATGTAAAGTCAGCTAGGGTTTTATTATCAATTTCTTTATATATTAGTCGTGTTAGTCAGTTAGGGATTATTCTGAATTAGGGCAGGCAGAGGATTAGATCCTTCTGATTATTGTTACCTTTCAAAAATTAATATTTAATTTATAGTATAATACTACAACTTAATTTCTTGCTTTATTCGCCACCATACATGTTTTAACCACCATTTCGTTAAATAACAATTTAGAGTTTGAAAGATCGTCCCCATTAGTGCATTATATGGAGTTATCAAACCATTTCAACAATGGGAAGCCTGAATTACCAACTATATAATCTCATATTTCATTTTTTGCCCGTTCAGTCTCTCGTCTCTTTTGCATTTTTTTTAAAAAAATGGATCTGTTCATCGGTCATACGTCCAGGGCAGCCGCCATATACATCAAAAAAAGCCTTAGATCAGGATCGACCAGCGCTTGCAAAGTCGTGCTTTGATTACTCTCTATCACACCAATAATTGTTTGACCGGTCAACGGTTGGGAGAGGCATCAAAACATAAGTGGTGTCAATAGCACCACAACAATTTGGGAGGCACCCGATCTTTTCAAATTTACATTTTATTTTATGTCCTCCATTTCGGGTTCAGTTGAAGGCCATTGGATATGGGCTAGTCCTTTTGTATCAAGGTATCTACGAATCGTTTGTTTAGTTGAGCAACTGTGGTTTGGTTTAGGCCAAGTGAACTTCCAACCACTTTTAACGATTCACCTGATCCTAACCTTGTTAGAACAATGGCAACCACCATATCATGTAGGCTCAATGGGTTTCCATTTAAGTAAATGAAGCTTGAACTTTTTGTTGTCATTTCTTCTTCAACGAGAGAACAGACACAGTCAAACGTTTTCATTGACTTCTTGAACAAGGGCTCAAACGTTTGTGATTCCGGGGATTCTTTTAAACTCCTCTGAATAACACAAGTCAAACGTACATGATTCAGATTAAGGTTTATTGTAATCTTAATTATCTTTATCCACACCATAAAATGAAAAGATCTAGTGAGTTTTGACTTTAACGTTGACTTAAACAAATCAAGAAAAAAATGAGTTTTCCAACAGAACTGAGCTCACATACTAGTCACAGTATAAATATAAATGTACCTAACTTCTTTTTTCTTTTTTCTTTTTTTTTATCGATTTATGAACATTTCACTATATAGTAGAGACTTAACACAATGGTGGCATTTGTACAGTCAGAAACAGTTGAGTTTTGACTTCAAAAGTCAAACCCAGTACTGGATAAGTGGATATCATCAGTAGCACAAGCAAGGTTTAAAAAGACGTGAGACGGGGTCGAGACGGTCGAGTTCTAAAAAGGTCGAGACGTTCTAGACGGGAGTTCGAGACGGACGTTGACCAAAGTTGACTTTTAAATATATAAGTATATAAATGTATATATGTGTACTTATTTTAAAGCCAAAAACTTTAATTGACTAATTAATTTGTTCCCATAATAGCTATCATCGTTAATTTAATACATAAAATTCAAACAAAAATACGACAAATTTGACCGATTTTACAGACTTTCTGGCTTTTCCGAATTTTGACAGACTTTGACATGATTTTTTTCTTTGACCCAAATTTTGACCGTTGACTTTCATATTAGACGGTTTTCTTCGAGACGGGACGGTCTAGTCACCAAACCGTCGCAACGGGCATCGTAACGGCCCGAGACGGGGTGTTTTGCAACAGTGCGCACAAGTAATGACTAGATTCAAGACAACACAAACGAATGTCGTTGGATATTAACACTTCAAACGTAAAGCATTGAACTTTTTTATGACTTTGTGATCATGAAGGACCCTAAATCAGTATAGTTCTAAGTTCTAAAGTTAAAGGAAGTTCTTAATAACTTCATGTCGTTCATATTGACGAAGAGGTATCTCCAATTTTACAAGACAAACCGAAACAAATCTTTGAAAAAACAGAGGTACAAATGTGGTAATAAGTCATGGATGATGTGGTCAAGTAAAACAGACCATCTATTTGCAAAAGTGGTACCCAAGCATCAAGCTCTGTATGTGATATAAATACTAACCCTCATACCCTAAGTCACCCAAGCCTTCCATTCCAAACACACGCGTGAAGGTGTAATCCTCCCAACTACTCTCAATTAGCTTGATTGAGACTAGGTTAGTTGTGATCACTAATTCATCCGTATTGATTAGTGAGTTCAAGAAAGCTTGTCAATGAATTACTAATTCTGTAATTGATCTCACATTGTATACAAACACATGTACTCAGATTCATATCAATATACATCATCTTCATCTTTCTGTTTATATATTCATCATTTGTATCATATCTGTGTAGGATTAATGTGCAAGGTATAACGTATAACTATATGACTAAGTTCGTTTGAGCCTTCGGGGTCACACACATATACACTTAGACGTCAAATGAAATATATATATATATATAATTAATCGATGGATGGTGGGTAGTGACATGTAATATATAAAAAGGGGTTACTACCTCAACAATTGTGTGGTTGATTTTTTCAAGCAAAAACACAAAAGGAAACATTATATGTTTTGCAAAAGAAGTTGTAACAATACACGGAGTATTATTTATTGTTTCAATTAATTTTATAAATATATTTTATACTAGAATTAATAATATAAATAATTAATATTAATATTAACAATAGTAATCATGAAAGTAATGATAAATTTTTTTAATATAACTACTATAATACAACTTATTAATTATATCATATTTACTAACTATAATATATTTAATCTTTAATATCTATTAATTACAATATATATAACATTACTTATGTGTAGAATATATATATATATATATATATATATATATATATATATATATATATATATATATATATATATATATATATATATATATATATATATATATATTTTTACATATATATTTTTACATATATATTTTTACATATATATTTACACATAATTTTTCGTGAATCGTCGGAAATAGTCAAAGGTCAAATGATCTTATTAAAATAGTTCAAAAATTTTGAGACTCAACATTACACAGTTTGCTTATCTTGTCAGAATCTTATAAAGATCAAGTTTAAATTTGGTCGGAAATTTCCGGGTCGTCACAGTACCTACCCGTTAAAGAAATTTCGTCTCGAAATTTGATCGAGATCGTCATGGCTGACAATAAAAATGTTTTCATGACGAATATGAGTTGATAATTAGAGTTTTATCATTATTGATTAATATAGATAAAACGATTCGACCATGTGAAGCGTACGAGTGAAGCTATCACAAAATAGTGAAATGAATAAATATAGGTTCGTCTTAACTGGTGACGTAGTCATGGTTGATTTCCTGAATTCAAGGGATTTAAAGAGAATCTTCGAAATCTAAAAGATCTGATTCTTCGAGATTTAAGGGAATTAGGATCTCTTTAATTAAATGCGACAATCTGTTTCGATTTCAACATCTGATACTCCCACTATAAATGAACCTCTTTCGTTCCATTATTTTCCACAACTCTCAACTTTTATACTTCAATTCATATTTCCAAAACGTTTGCCAAATTATCAGAAGTCACTGGAAAAGATGGAATTATCAAGAAAATAAGTTCTTGATTTTGTTTAGAGATTCAGTAGAATGTAAGGGTCGTGTAAAGTGGCACATGATGACGTTATGATCTGTGAATCATCACGTTCCATTTAAAAACTCAGCATGACTTACCCTAATATAATCACGTTGATCAAGTGTCAATATATTATACTAACTCATGCATCAATTTCCAACACTACTTCAAAATCATTCATAATTCAAACTCGAATTTTAAAGAAATTTAGAAACTAAAGTAGTTTCCTTTATGATGTAATATAGATAGCACAAAGAGATAAATAATTTCGGACGAGAATATTTATGAAAATATCTTCAGAAATATCGAAGATATTTATGATGATATTTTGGAATTTCTAAGTTCGATGGTTGATTGAAGAAATATTTTTCGCAAAATTTTAACGTGAGTACGGAGCAAGATATTCGTTGACGGTTTCATCTGATCCAGAATTACCTGGATTCTTTGAATATAGGGTTTGGTCCTTGTATTTGTCCTTGATCTCTTTCATGGTTAGTTCAATCTATTTTTCAGTACCAAATTTTCTATCGAGCGTTCCCAACATTCCATTCTTTATTATCAAACTTTTGGCCGTTTAGACCATCTACAATTTTTCCGTTTCCTCTGCATTTAATGCTACCATATCTTAATCATCGGTTATCAATCCGAGGTGGTTTCAGGATAATTGTGTTTTTAGATGATTAAACACTGATGGTAATATGGTGGAATATAAAAGGTTCCCCGATAACAATAAAAGAGCACGCATATATATCAAGGTTATAATAAGGTTGTTTCGAATGAAAAGTCGAAGTTGACTTGCTGGAGCTGTGACAAACTTGACTAATCTGGAAAGAGATTGCAAAGTTATTTTCGGTAATAATAACGCTAAAGGAATTAGCACAGCTACGCGTTAAACGTTTACTCAGTTTCCGAGAGTTTTCAGGTGCATAACTATACGCATCAATCTTTCTTTCTGTAGATGAAGTGTGATTGGTTCATCCTCTCGATTGAGGTGTTTTCAAAAATCATGAAAGGTTTGAACGCAGATTGTAATCGTCGAGATACAAATGAGGTTTAAGATGAAATCAAGTGGCAAACTTGAAGAATTGTTTAGTTTCATATGTTATAATCAATATTTTAAATTCATTTTTAATTGTCCAATGTTGATAGTCCAATAATTGGTTTATATATATATAATCTTAGAATTATCCCACGACGTATTGTATACGTATTGTCTTTGCATCAACCCAGAGACGTATTATATACGTATTGTCTTAGAATTTACTAAGATGTATTGTGTACGTATTGTCTTAGGATTTATCAAAACGTATTGTATACTTATTGTGTTAGGATGTACCAAGAATATTATTATACATATATACAATTACCTTTGTATACGTGTCCCGATATTTAAAGTGCGTAAAATAAATAACATAAATTAAATGACGATAAATAAAATTGCGAGAATATAAATTACGATAATTAAATTGCGGTAAATAAAATGTAACCAGTTAGCTAGGAACAGTTAGCGTGGATTCTTAACAAAATTCTTTATAATTAATTTGTTTGTTTTTAACAAATTTTATTTTGTCCAATGTTTTCTTCATTATGCCACTTGTTGGATTCTGATAGGTCAAAATCCAAATATGAAATTGAATGAAAATGGTTATTCTGTGGTGAACAGATTCATATATCGGTGAATGTAAACAGGATAATAGTTGATCATTGAATCAGATTTGAAGAATGTACAGTGTAACTTATTAATGTGAAATCTAAATATTCCTCGGGTATTACCTACCCGTTAAAATATTTTCACCATTAACAGTTTGTATAAAAGAATTTTTAATTACAATCTTTATGAAAATATATATATACATATATATTTTCTTCAGATGTAATTATGGATTTAATGAGTCAATATGATATTAAACTCATTTGATTTTCGGGTTGAGCTAGAATAAATAATCTCTAAAACTTTTAGAAGCCACATATTCTTCGCATAATATTTCTTCAATGAAGTTATGAATTAATACTTCATCGTTCATTGTTGTTAGTACTCCTTAGTATCTATGATGCGTATGACGTTGATGTTCGTGTGACAGACTGTGAGGTTGAGGTTTGTGATGTGGTTGTTGTTGTTGATGGTGGTAATGGTACTGTTGGTGTTGATGATGGTGGTACTGGTTATGCTGCTGGTGCTGCTGCTGGTGTTTGTAACCTTTGCACCATATTCTCCAAAACCACTACCCGAGCGCGAAGCTGGTTGACTTCTTCTATTACACCGGGGTGATTGTCGGTTCGGACGAGCGGATAAATATGATCTAGAATTTGGTATAATATATAATCATGACGAGATACTCTGGAAATGAGAGAGAAAATGGTGTTTCGGACAAGTTCGCCGGTAAGTGCTTCAGGTTCTTCGCCAAGAGGGCAATGTGGTGGATGAAAAGGATCACCTTCTTCTTGTCTCCAATGATTGAGGAGGCTACGAACCCAGCCCCAATTCATCCAGAATAGATGATGACTGATTGGTTGGTCCATTCCGGTCACACTGCTTTCGGAGCTTGAGTGAAAATCCATATCGAAATAGTTATAGGCATCCGACGAACTTGAACTGGTTGTGAAATTCATCTTGCACGGTTAGGTAAAGGATTTTATGAAATAATTTTCGGATATCGGATGATATTCTAATCACATAGAATATCTATGTATAGTAGAGAAGATCCCGTAGATTACGGAGGAAATTAGGGAGACGTGTCAGATAAAGTTTACAGTAACAGATACGCTAAGATATAGATTAGCAGATACGCTAAGATATGAATTTGTCTATACACTATTCATGCAATCAATGCAGTAGGATATGTCTAGACTAAGAATGATAAGCAAGTGAATCCCTAAGAATGATAAGCAGGTAATTTTTGACACGAAATGATAAGCAAAACTTTTGACATGCAGACACGGTCGAAGTCCAGACCCACTAATGCATCTAAACAACTATCAGTTAGACACACTAATGCAAGACCTGGTTCGCTAAGACCACCGCTCTGATACCACCTGTGACGACCCGTCCTAATCCTCCTGGACGAATGCATCAACATTTGGTCCCATTGCGAGGTACTGACCGAAATATGCCATGAATGACTCCAAGTAATATTTTTCTATTGAGCAAATGCACAGTGGAAGACTTAACTCGTACCTGAGAATAAACATGCTTAAAAGTGTCAACAAAAGGTTGGTGAGTTCATATGTTTATCATATACAATCATAAAATTCAGTAATTTTGATAGACCACAAGATTTCAGTTTCATAAATATATGTACACTCGCAAGTGTATAAAAGTATTCTATAAGTTGTTGAGCGCTTCGGTAACCATACTTAACAATTAATGTGGCATATTCTCTTTATTATGAAATTCCCCTACACTGTACCAAGTGTAGTAAAAACTAAGTACTATGCAACCGTTTACGATACTAGAGCGACTAGCCCGGTTGGGGTGGTCAAACCCGATAGATCTATCAATAGGATTCGCGCTTACATGTTCTTACAACATGTAAATATTAGTTACCAAGCTATTAGGGAAGATATGCAATGTGGTACAACTCAACGTAGAATATATTTTAAGTACTTGTGTCTATGGCGTAAAACATAAAAGCAGCGCATGTATTCTCAGCCCAAAAATATATTGCAAAATCAATTAAAAAGGGAGCAAATGAAACTCACAATACAATATTTTGTAGTAAAAATATTCATACGACGATACTGAACAATGCAGGGTTGGCCTTGGATTCACGAACCTATATCATTTGTATATATATTAACACACATAATTGTAATCGGACAATTATATATATTTTGTTATGATACATATTTGATATATAATTTAATTCATGTTATAATATTATTTTAGTTAAAATATAATATTATGTAATAGTAGTATACCTTGTAATAATTATATTTTTATAAAAATAGTTTTTTTTTATTGTAAGAGTTAATAATTGAAATAATACTAAGTTAAGGCTGATAATGATAGTAATAATTGTAATAATAATATTGTTAATTTCAATGATGATACTACTTTTAACAAAAATGATAAATTTAAAAGAAATAATATTTTTAATATTAATGGTAATAATAATAATAATAATAATACTGATAATAATGATAATCATAAAAATATCTTCTTCTTTTTTTACTAATGAAAATAAGTTTAGTAATAACAACACTAATAATTATATTAATAATAATAATGATAATATTAATAAAATTACTCATTTGATTAATAATAATAATAATAATAATAATAATAATAATAATAATAATAATACTAATAATAATGATAGTAATCAAAATCATGATAATAATATAGATAATAATTATAACAATAATAATAATAACAATAATGATAATAATAAAAATTTTGAAAATGAAATATACCTTCTAAGACTTATTTTTAAAAAAAATGCCCCGAACCGGGCTCGAACCCACGACCTCTCGCTCACACAACAACACTCTCAACCATTCGACTGTGCTTGTTTATCTAAACATAGCAGGATTTACTTTTATACAACCCGTATTTTCCAGTTTTCATTTTCTTCTTCTTCTCTAAACTAATCAGTCGACCAGAGATCGAATTAACCCACATCATAATTATTATAAATTTTAAATTAAGTTTCCAAACTATGTCTAATTGATACATTTTTCAATCAAGCAAAAAAAAAATTGATGAAACAGACTGCTGTGCAGTCGTGGTTCATAGAAAAAAAAAATTTTGATTTCCATTTTGAAAAGGTTTTGGACAAATCTTACAACATGGAATAGGTATTAAATCGTTAATAGAAACTCTTAAAATCATTAATTAAACTTAAATCATAACAGGTGATCCGAATTTGTCCATTGAAGAATTGTTTGACTTTTTGAAATTTAAGTTTGACCTCAAAATTCGAATTTAATTCATTGAATTGAGACTTGAAAACTTACAGATAGTTTGCATAAGAGATTCCTAACAGAACTGTATTAGTAGATTTTAAAAATCAATTCGAATTCGAGTTTTAACTAAAAAATTTCAAGAACAGGGGTATACCTGCTATGGTTCTTCAATTTTTTTTTATTTTGAAATTAATAGCAGTTGCCAGTATTTGTGTTTGATTATAATAGTGTAATTTCGAATGGATTTCACTTAGCAACTGGTATTAATCAATTTATAGTGGAAAATTTGAGTCGACAGCTAATACTCAGGAAGAAAAAAATAAATAAATAAATACAGAAGAAAAGGATTGGAATCTGATTTTGGATTGTTTTGATTTCAATTTCAATGATTAAAAACAGTGATTGCCAATCAAATACAGTTTGATAATGATTTATAACTGATTTTGGATTATAATATATTTTTATCCCTATATATATATATATATATATATATATATATCTGAATTTATATATTTGTATTTAAATATCTAATTCTTAATTTTTATAATTAACTAGTATAATTATATTAATATTATTAGTAATACTAATAATAATTTTATTAATAATATTATTGATAAAGAGTTTAATAATAAATAATAATATGATAATATTAATAATAACTAAAAATGATAATTTTTAATAATTTTAATTACTAATGATAACAATGATAATAAAAATGATAATAATAGTCTTATAAATAATATTGGTTATAATAATAATATTAATATTATTAAATATAATAACTTATACATATTAAATTTTATAAATATATTTTATACTAGAATTAATACTATAAATAATTAATATTAATATTAACAATAGTAATCATGAAAGTAATGAATTTTTTTTAATATAACTACTATAATACAACTTATTAATTATATCATATTTACTGACTATAATATATTGAATCTTTAATATCTATTAATTACAATATATATAACATTACTTATGTGTAGAATATATATATATATATATATATATATATATATATATATATATATATATATATTGAAATGCCCCGTTCATATCGATTATAAATGTTACATATTAATTGATTTTATTGCGAGGTATTTGACCTCTAAATGATACATTTTACAAACATTGCATTCGCTTTTGAAAGACAAACTTTCATTACATCGAAAGTTGACAGCATGCATACCATTTCATAATATATCCAACTATAAATGACTTAATAATATTCCCGATGAACTCAATGACTCGAATGCAACGTCTTTTGAAATATGCCATGAATGACTCCAAGTAATATCTCTAAAATGAGCAAATACACAGCGGAAGATTCCTTTCATACATGAGAATAAACATGCTTTCAAGTGTCAACCAAAAGGTTGGTGAGTTCATAAGTTTATCGTAACCAATAAAATTCATCATTTTGATAAACCACAAGATTTAAATACAGTACACCTATCTCGTGTACAAAACCATTTTTCATAATGCTTAGCAGAGTAGGTTCGTATCCTTTTCTCCCCCGTAGGTTGCCTCGCGATTTTTAAATAACCGTACACATATCTCGTGCACAAAAATAACATACACATAACATGTGTATAAAAATCATTCTCTCTATACATAACATTCACTTTGCTTTCATAGCTTGGCTTGGTAACCGACCTTAACATATAATGCGCATCAATAATATCCCCAAAATAGAACATCTCGTCTGTATAATATATAAACTTCGAAGTACTAAACACCACGCCCACTAGCTCTTCCGTCTAGTGAACATTCTGGGTGGGGGTGTTAAACCCGGTAGCTACCTTTAGGATTCGCGTGAATTAGGGCCATACCCAATTCTAATTCTTAGGTTACCAAGCAATAATAATCAGGGAAAATATTCACAATAATTAGTGGTAATTATAACGTCCAACTAATTCAATAATAATCCACAGAACTTCTGTCTGCATAATAATTCATTCGAGGAATGTTTTGCTTGTGTCTATCTCGTCAAATAATTATAAAAGTATTTCATGTATTCTCAGTTCAAAATATATTTCAATAGCATTTAATAAAGCAGTTGTAAAAACGGCGCATGTATTCTCAGTCCCAAAAATGTAAAGAGTAAAAGGGAGCAAATGAACTCACAATACGATATTTTGTAGTAAAAATATTCATACGATGGAACTGAACAATGCAAAGTTAGCCTCGGATTTACGAACCTATATCAAGTATATATATTAACACAAAATAGTAATCGAATAAGTTTATACATATTATTATCAATAATATACTTGTTATATTATATGTTATATAGATAAATTTATATTTAATCTATATATTTTATATAAGTAATACTTATAACATTAAATTTTTAATATACTAATTACTCATTAAATTATTATTTAATATGTAATATTGATATTAACATAGTTATGTCTTATGTCATAAATATATTTTTATATAGAAAATATTTATTTGATATATTAATAATACTAATAATAATAATGATAAAAATAATATTAATTATGATAAAAATCATGATAATTCTAATAATAATAATAATGATAATTTTAATTTTAATAATAATAAAAATATTAATTTTTAATAAAAATGTTAATTTCAATAATAA
The DNA here is from genome assembly GCF_046630445.1 of Rutidosis leptorrhynchoides. Lineage (NCBI taxonomy): Eukaryota > Viridiplantae > Streptophyta > Magnoliopsida > Asterales > Asteraceae > Rutidosis > Rutidosis leptorrhynchoides. The sequence continues at coordinate 28,624,578 of NC_092335.1, forward strand.
TATAACTTTTGATAAAAGTGATAAATTTTAAAAATAATGATACTATTAGTGATACTGATAATAATAATAATAATAATAATAATAATAATAATAATAATAATAATAATAATAATAATAATAATAAATAAACTACCTTTAAGTTTTTCCCAAAAAAAATGTCTTAGACAGGTCTCAAACCCGAGACCTCTCGGTAACACAACACACCTCCTAACCAGTCCTCCATATGTTACATTCTGATTTAATTGGAGTGTTTACTTCTTTTAACTCAATTTCAGTTTTCATCACCTTCACTAATGTCTCTATAATCATCATCTCATTAAAAACCCATATGAGTTTATGTATAATTCGGCCCAACTAGAAACTGAATTAATCAGCCCAAGTACAACAAAAAAGCCCAAGTGTAACCCAAGTTTCATCCTGTAATTAATGGGTGTCGGTGTAAAAAAAATAATTAAAGGGATCCGAAGTTTGCAAGTGGAAAACAGAAACATAGTAGTCAACAATCATTCGCGTTTTTTTTAACGTCACTATCATCAATATATATTATCTTCTTTATCAATCATCATCGTGTATTCATCCTTATTATAAACAGAAGCAGAATTTTTATGGATTGTTGAATGGGTTTCGGAATAAGAATAAATATGGCAGCGTAACAGTAATTTAGTAATGGGTTCCAATGGTTATGTTTGGTTTTAATCAAAAATAAATGAACATCATTTGCAGCAATGAATTGCAAGATTTTGTGATGGTGATGATAGTTGTGGGTGGCTGTGAATCATGGGTTTGTGATGGTGTTCGTTTATTAACATAGAATAGAAGAAAGAGAAGACGAGTGAGATAGATAGAGAGTAATGGGGTTGTGGTTCAAAGTGGCGGTGTTAAATGGAGGTGGCTGTTCGGTGGTTAAAACAGAAACGAACAGGAGTGGAAAGAAAACGAGCAGTACCAGGCGTTAACAATAGCAGGCTACTTGGTTCGTGGTGTTCTTGGTGTTTCTCGAAGATAAAGGGATGAGAGAAAGAGAGAGAGAAGAGTGAGGTGGTTTATGGCAGTTTGGTGATGATCATAGGTGGTGTTGTTAAGGTTGCAGATGGTGAAGTCGTGGTGGTGATCACGAATGGAAACAGAAAAGAGGAACGGTTTGTTTGGTTTGTGATAGTGTGTTGGTTTATTGGGATGTGGATGGTGATAGGAGGGTGATAAGGTGGCGGTTATGGTGGTTATAGTGAAGGTGAAGGTGGTTTTAGTGATAGCCGATGGGTGGAAGGTTGCTGGTTGTGTTTAGTAACCGTAATACATAGAATTCATTTACTCTCTACGATATATTAGCAAGACCCATATGGTAGTACTAGTACTAATATTAATAAAAATGAATATAGATGTACCTTTGAACAAAATTGTATTAGAACCAAACTGTATGGTGAAATGGTGGTTATACATAGTGAAGGTGACGGTTGATTTGAGGTTGAATGTGACGACCCGGAAATTTTTGACTAAATTTAAACTTTATCTTTATATTATTCTGACACGATAAGCAATGTTTGTTAAGTTAAATCTCAAGGATTTTAAACTATGTTTATACATTCATTTAAACCTCGACCAAATTCCATTGATTCACGAACCATTAAATGAACATATATGAATATGTATGTATATGTGTATATGTTATAAATTGAAAATGTCAACAAAGTATTTAAACGTATAATGCTTTATATGAACGTATTTGTTTCAATATGATTATCGACGAAATTAAAAAAAAATATATTAAATGATTGAATTATCAGAAACATTGAATTATGATTACAAGTCTCTGTTGAGAGGTCCACTATGATTTGAGAAAATCTATTCCTCTTAACGATATTCGGAATAATTTGTAAATCTATTTATAAATAAAAATAAAAAGTGTCATTTACGAAAGTTAGACAAAAGCTAGTGGAGAATTGGTTTTCATAATATTCTATTAATCTATTTTCAAACGTACAAAAACGTTTTCAGTTTAAAAAGAACTTTATTATTAAAACGTATATAACTTTTATAAATATCTAGAATCACTTTTGACAACTCATTACTTAACCAGTATAATAAATATAACGATATTTATATTTTATTTCATTAAATATATATAACGATTTAAATTAATATTATATATATTTATACGCGTATTATACATACATAGTTTTTATACTTTTACTATACTTTAACTTTACATTTACTTTACTTTTACTTTACTTTAACTTTAATAATTCACTTTAATAATTCATACTTTAATAATTCACTTTAATAATTCACTTTAATAATTCATACTTTAATAATTCACTTTAATAATTCATACTTTAATAATTTACTTTAATAATTCACTTTAATAATTCATACTTTAATAATTCACTTTAATAATTCATACTTTAATAATTCACTTTAATAATTCAAAAATCTATTATAAATAGAATTCAATAGGTTTCATTATTTCATAGAAACTTGAAAATATATTTCTCTAAACTCTCTCAATCGATTTACATATATATATATATATATATATATATATATATATATATATATATATATATATATATATATATTTGCTCTGTATTATTTCAAGATATTATTAGTATACATAAAATATTACGACGGAGTGATGTCCGAGTGATTTCAAAATAGTTTTTTTGAATGAGTCGAAGCTAAGGAAATTATGGGTTATAGCTATGGAGGTGATGGGTATGGTTCATGGGTATGCTCGTGAGGTCAATCTAGTGTTTATCATCTCCGTTGCATCTACGTACTTTCCTGCAATATTGAATCTCAATATTGTTACGTGAGCACTCATAACTTAACTTTTATATATCAATAGTGTATCCCTGACTAGTGCTCGAGTATATAGGATTATGCATGCTTGTACATTCAATATTGTCCTTAGATAGGTTTGTTTAATCCTGAATTAGATACATATGCTACTGAGATAGGGTATATGATATGCATGTCATTGGAAAGCTAGCGAAAAAATAAGAACTTTTCATTTAGATATCGAATGGTTTCGATGAATGGATTAGAAGTTATAGTCAACTGAATTTTAGTATTATTGTTAAAATGATTATTATTACTATCGTCGTTATTATTTTAATAGAAATATCATTGTTATTATAAAATATCATTATTACAATTATGTTAGTATTATCATTTTATCATAATACCATTTTTAGTAAATATAAATATTGTTATTTTTTATAGAATAATAATAATTATTATTACAAAATAATACAACTTTTACTTATTATTATTATGATCAATATTATTTTATCAAATAAATAGGGGATACAAAGATATTTTTCACCATGCGTAATATAATTACATTAATAATACTTACCACTATAGTTTTGTGAACTTTATAAATTTTACTACTTAAGATATATAAAAGTATATTTTATCATATATAAACGTTAATATAAATTTTTATTAATAAATGACTTTTATTATTATAAAATCTAATAAATATATTTAAATATATAAAATGACTATAGTTAAGTTATATAATTTTAGAAGTCATTTTGGGTCAAGTTGACTTTTGTTGACTTTTGTATATTAGTCTCGAGCATTAGGATTGTGGTACACTATGACTTGACCAAAAATTGTTAGACAAATATTGACCAACATATAAATATATATAATTAATATAGGTTTGTGAATCCGAGGCCAACCTTGCACTTGTTAAATGACGTTATAAGTATTTTTACTACGAAATACAGTATGGTGAGTTTCATTTGCTCCCTTTTATATATATTTTTGGGATCGAGAATACATGCGCTGTTTTTATAAATGTTTTACGAAATAGGCACAAGTACTAAAACTAATTCTACGTGGGTTTAAACCAGATATATACCCTTAGCTTGGTAACATTAAACTACTTGTCTATGTACGGTAGGCGCGAATCCTAAAGATAGATCTATTGGGCCTGACAAACCCCATCCTGACTATAGGATGCTTTAGTACTTCGAGGTTATTTTAAACACACCTGATCTGGTGTACTTCAGAGGGTAAAACATGAACGTTAAGGTTTGTTACCGGGTGCCTACAACTTATAGAATACTTTTATACACTTGCGAGTGTACATATATTTATAAACGAAAATCTTGTGGTCTATTAATATATTGAAATGATTGTTATGATAAACCTATGAACTCACCAACCTTTTGGTTGACACTTTAAAGCATGTTTATTCTCAGGTATTAAAGAAATCTTCCACTGTGCATTAGCTCATTTTAAGGATATTACTTGGAGTCATTCATGGCATATTTTGAAAGACGTTGCATTCGAGTCATTGAGTTCATCAAGATTATTATTATGACAATTATAGTTGGATGTATTATGAAATGGTGTGCATGCCGTCAACTTTCGTTCTAAAGAAAGTTTGTCTTTTAAAAACGAATGCAATATTTATAAAATGTATCATATAGAGGTCAAATACCTCGCGATGTAATCAACTATTGTGAATCGTTTATAATGTATATGAACGGGTCCTTTCATTAAAGAAGATGGTGTAAGGTTTGATCAAAGAGAAAAGAGATTGATGTATTTGAGTTTGATTCATTGAACATGTGTTAATGTATGTGTTAGATAACTATATAATACATAGATGATGAATCAAATAAAAATAGTAGATTATGATGGTTTGCTTTCTATAACAATCAGAGAGGACAAGTTGGGTTAGTGATTGATTGATCAAAAAGAAGAAACAGAAAGATAAGTAGGGTAGCAGTGTGACTTTGGTGATCAAATAGATATGTATGTATCACATATATATCATAAAATATAATAATTAACAATACTATAATAGGATTAATAAACGTGAAAATAAAATTTAGCAGCCCTCTATTTTGGTTACATATGCCGACAGTTTACACGTTGTAGGATATCGTACTCCGTTATTAATTAGTGGCGGACAAAAGTCTTCAGAAAAATCCCAAAATTTTATAGTAAATATATTTATTTATTTTAGTCTTTATATGAAAAACGTGATCAAAAAGGTTCGCCTAGTATTTGTTTTTAGTTTTAGGTAATATGTACGGAGTGCTAGAATTTACTGACTAACTTTTATTTTTAAAATTTCATAAATTCGTATTAGATCTATATGAACACTAACGAAATACCAACCGAGTGTTACTGACATTTACTAATTAGGCTTGAAATCACATTTATATATTTAATATATTTCAATTATATATATATTGATATATTTTAAATAATAACTATTATCATATCATATTTTATTTTATTTTACATAATAAATTCTAATAATCAAATCATATAATATTATATTTCCAACTATTATTATATATTCATAGATTTAAATATATATATTTATTTACAAATAATGGTTCGTGAATCGTCGAGAACAGTCGAAGGTCAATTGAACAGTTCAAAATTTTTTTTAGACTCGACCTAACAGACTTCACTTATCGTGTCAAAAATATTAAATCGTATTGAGAGTTTGCTTTAAAATTGGTCGAAATTTTCTGGGTCGTCACATATATATTTACACATAATTTTTCGTGAATCGTCAGAAATAGTCAAAGGTCAAATGATCTTATTAAAATAGTTCAAAAATTTTGATACTCAACATTACACAGTTTGCTTATCTTGTCAGAATCTTATAAAGATCAAGTTTAAATTTGGTCGAAAATTTCCGGGTCGTCACACTTCCGCTGTTGCATTATCTGAGCAAGCTGTGCATGGAGTCTCATGCTTTTATTTAAATAAAGTGTTGCTTTCAATAAAACATTTGTCATGTATTATATTCGACTATTATGTTACGTGTGTAGTATTTGAAAACCAATGTATTATGGGGATTATTCCTTAAATAATCGCCCACTTTTTAAAACATGCATTATGTATAATAATGGTGTGCTTTTTATGAAACGAATGCAATATTTTCTAAAACATATCATATAGAGGTCAAATAACTCGCTATGAGACCAATGAATAACGTACTGCGTTTTATACTAATATGGACGGGTCGTTTCACATATGTAAAGTGAAAAAAGATAAAAAGAGTAACTATCTAATTTAAATTGACTTAGCATAATTAGATATTGACTTTCACATCAATTTTGCATAATTTACATTTTTTTATATCTTATTAGTTTTTGATTTTGTAATTTAAATTGACTTATCATGATTAGAATTTGACTTTCACATCAATTTTGCATAATTTACGTTTATTTATTTATTTTGATATCGTCATTATCTTTTGATTTTGTAATTTTCTAAGAGATTAAATTATAAAAATATTTATAAAAAAGACACGTGGCAATCTTTATCAATTGAGTGACATGTGTCATAATTTAATCAGGAGGTGACATATCATATATTTGCATGCGCTTTATATAATGTAATAGATAGATAGATAGATAGATAATTCAAATGAATGGTTGGATTAACATCTAAACATATCAATCAAGGGTTGAGATTCATTATGCTTTGCTAATATTAATTTTGTTCTAAAATATAAAAAAGAGAGAAGAGATATATTAAAAACTAAAAAGTTAACCTTAGTCAATATCCGAGTTCTCCAGAGTCGTCGAGAATTCCTCAAAAACTTTCGGCTGAGTTCTTCTCGAATCACGAGTTTTACAACCTTGACAAGATCCTTAAATCCCCAAATATACTTACTTGTTCACTCATATTAAGTTTTCGTTTCTATTTCCTTCAATTAATTTCTACTCTCAAGTAATATTACATCTGTTTTATACTTTAGGTTTCTAATTTATATCATTATTTTAAGTGTCCTTATGTACGTATATGGATTACACTATCTTGTTTATATATCATCAGCCATACTTCTCGTCATCTGATCAAGCCAAAATTGATCTGAGTGCAAAAAATGTGAAGTGACTAACCTTCGGAAGGGGTTCCTCCGGTTAACGTGATGAATATGAAGGGTGTTGTGGTGGTTGACTTTTGCCGAGCCTCCAAGGTGAGCTTAGAAGAGTGATCAGCGATGGTAAGTCTTTTTTGATTGTCCTCTGAATGTGTGATTATGAGTAGTATTTATAGGCATAAGATGACAGTTACCAAGGATAACCACCATTAACCCACTAACCCACGATTACCACTCCTGGAATCCTCTAATCATGCCCACTACCTACTTCACGTTCTCCTAATTTGTCGGACGGGCGAGCAGCCAAGCAAACCAAGTCAAATGATTAACGGTACGCTACGGGTGGCGTAGCGTATAAATAATCGTGGTTTGAGGTTAAAAGTTGACTTAGCAGTAATCTAGCCAGAAGATGAAGCCGAGTGTCCAGCTAGGAGATACGCCTTGCGCCGCACTTGACGGATATGGCGGGACGTACGTCATTAAGTCCCCCCAGTTTGGTTGGAATCGAACTACCTTTGATTGTAACCAAACTAAATTAAATAAAATACTATAAAAAGCTATCATTACTGACACGCCGTAATCGTCAAATCATGTCCACTACCTACTCCACGTTCTCCTAATTTGTCGGACGGGCGAGCATCCAAGCAAACCAAGTCAAATGATTAACGGTACGCTACGGGTGGCGTAGCGTATAAATAATCGTGGCTCGAGGTTAAAAGTTGACTTAGCAGTAATCTAGCCAGAAGCTGAAGCCAAGTGTCTGTAGTGACCCGAACTTTTCCATGTTTATATATATTAATTGAGATTGATATTTACATGATTAAATGTTTCCAACATGTTAAGCAATCAAACTTGTTAAGACTTGATTAATTGAAATAGGTTTCATAAAGACAATTGACCACCCAAGTTGACCGGTGATTCACGAACGTTAAAACTTGTAAAAACTATACGATGACATATATATGGTTATATATATAGTTAACATGATTTTATTATAAGTATGTATCTCATTAGGTATTTTAACAATGAGTTATATACATAAAAATGAGACTATTAATTTAAGAAACTCGAAAACGATATATATAACGATTATCGTTATAACAACGTCTTACTAGGTACATATGAATCGTATTAAGATATTGATACACTTGGTTAATTATGTTAAATGATAAGTAAATATATTATTAAGTGTATTAACAATGAAATACATATGTAAAAATAAGACTACTAACTTAATGATTTCGAAACGAGACATATATGTAACGATTATCGTTGTAACGACATTTAACGGTATATATATCATACTAAGATATATTATATATCATAATATCATAATAATATAACAATTTAACATCTCATTTGTTATAATAAACAATGGGTTAACAACATTCAACAAGATCGTTAACCTAAAGGTTTCAAAACAACACTTACATGTAACGACTAACGATGACTTAACGACTCAGTTAAAATGTATATACATGTAGTGTTTTAATATGTATTTATACACTTTTGAAAGACTTCAATACACTTATCAAAATACTTCTACTTAACAAAAATGCTTACAATTACATCCTCGTTCAGTTTCATCAACAATTCTACTCGTATGCACCCGTATTCGTACTCGTACAATACACAGCTTTTAGATGTATGTACTATTGGTATATACACTCCAATGATCAGCTCTTAGCAGCCCATGTGAGTCACCTAACACATGTGGGAACCATCATTTGGAAACTAGCATGAAATATCTCATAAGATTACAAAAATATGAGTAATCATTCATGACTTATTTACATGAAAACAAAATTACATATCCTTTATATCTAATCCATACACCAACGACCAAAAACACCTACAAACACTTTCATTCTTTAATTTTCTTCATCTAATTGATCTCTCTCAAGTTCTATCTTCAAGTTCTAAGTGTTCTTCATAAATTCCAAAAGTTCTAGTTTCATAAAATCAAGAATACTTTCAAGTTTGCTAGCTCACTTCCAATCTTGTAAGGTGATCATCCAACCTCAAGAAATCTTTGTTTCTTACAGTAGGTTATCATTCTAATACAAGGTAATAATCATATTCAAACTTTGGTTCAATTTCTATAACTATAACAATCTTATTTCAAGTGATGATCTTACTTGAACTTGTTTTCGTGTCATGATTCTGCTTCAAGAACTTCGAGCCATCCAAGGATCCATTGAAGCTAGATCCATTTTTCTCTTTTCCAGTAGGTTTATCCAAGGAAATTAAGGTAGTAATGATGTTCATAACATCATTCGATTCATACATATAAAGCTATCTTATTCGAAGGTTTAAACTTGTAATCACTAGAACATAGTTTAGTTAATTCTAAACTTGTTCGCAAACAAAAGTTAATCCTTCTAACTTGACTTTTAAAATCAACTAAACACATGTTCTATATCTATATGATATGCTAACTTAATGATTTAAAACCTGGAAACACAAAAAACACCGTAAAACCCGATTTACGCCGTCGTAGTAACACCGCGGGCTGTTTTGGGTTAGTTAATTAAAAACTATGATAAACTTTGATTTAAAAGTTGTTATTCTGAGAAAATGATTTTTATTATGAACATGAAACTATATCCAAAAATTATGGTTAAACTCAAAGTGGAAGTATGTTTTCTAAAATGGTCATCTAGACGTCGTTCTTTCGACTGAAATGACTACCTTTACAAAAACGACTTGTAACTTATTTTTCCGACTATAAACCTATACTTTTTCTGTTTAGATTCATAAAATAGAGTTCAATATGAAACCATAGCAATTTGATTCACTCAAAACGGATTTAAAATGAAGAAGTTATGGGTAAAACAAGATTGGATAATTTTTCTCATTTTAGCTACGTGAAAATTGGTAACAAATCTATTCCAACCATAACTTAATCAACTTGTATTGTATATTATGTAATCTTGAGATACCATAGACACGTATACAATGTTTCGACCTATCATGTCGACACATCTATATATATTTCGGAACAACCATAGACACTCTATATGTGAATGTTGGAGTTAGCTATACAGGGTTGAGGTTGATTCCAAAATATATATAGTTTGAGTTGTGATCAATACTGAGATACGTATACACTGGGTCGTGGATTGATTCAAGATAATATTTATCGATTTATTTCTGTACATCTAACTGTGGACAACTAGTTATAGGTTACTAACGAGGACAGCTGACTTAATAAACTTAAAACATCAAAATATATTAAAAGTGTTGTAAATATATTTTGAACATACTTTAATATATATGTATATATTGTTATAGGTTCGTGAATCAACAGTGGCCAAGTCTTACTTCCCGACGAAGTAAAAATCTGTGAAAGTGAGTTATAGTCCCACTTTTAAAATCTAATATTTTTGGGATGAGAATACATGCAGGTTTTATAAATGATTTACAAAATAGACACAAGTACGTGAAACTACATTCTATGGTTGAATTATCGAAATCGAATATGCCCCTTTTTATTAAGTCTGGTAATCTAAGAATTAGGGAACAGACACCCTAATTGACGCGAATCCTAAAGATAGATCTATTGGGCCTAACAAACCCCATCCAAAGTACCGGATGCTTTAGTACTTCGAAATTTATATCATATCCGAAGGGTGTCCCGGAATGATGGGGATATTCTTATATATGCATCTTGTCATTGTCGGTTACCAGGTGTTCACCATATGAATGATTTTTATCTCTATGTATGGGATGTGTATTGAAATATGAAATCTTGTGGTCTATTATTATGATTTGATATATATAGGTTAAACCTATAACTCACCAACATTTTTGTTGACGTTTTAAGCATGTTTATTCTCAGGTGATTATTAAGAGCTTCCGCTGTCGCATACTTAAATAAGGACGAGAATTGGAGTCCATGCTTGTATGATATTGTGTAAAAACTGCATTCGAGAAACTTATTTTGTTGTAACATATTTGTATTGTAAACCATTATGTAATGGTCGTGTGTAAACAGGATATTTTAGATTATCATTATTTGATAATCTACGTAAAGCTTTTTAAACCTTTATTGATGAAATAAAGGTTATGGTTTGTTTTAAAATGAATGCAGTCTTTGAAAAACGTCTCATATAGAGGTCAAAACCTCGCAACGAAATCAATTAATATGGAACGTTTTTAATCAATAAGAACGGGACATTTCAGTTGGTATCAGAGCGTTGGTCTTAGAGAACCAGAAAATTTGCATTAGTGTGTCTTATCGAGTTTGTTAGGATGCATTAGTGAGTCTGGACTTCGACCGTGTTTTCTTTAAAAATGATTGCTTAACATTTTTGTTGGAAACTATATATTTTTAACATATGAATATTATGTGATATATTAATCTCTTAACGTGTTTGATATTATGTGATAGATGTCTACCTCTAGAACAAGTCTCATTGACTCACCTAATAATAATGAAGAGTCAAATGTAAATTGGAATGATTTGTGGACTGATTCACAAGTTCCCGAAGAGGAACCGGAAGAAGAGTCGGAACCGGAAGAAGAATCGGAACCGGAAGAAGAATCGGAACCGGATGAAGAAATAGAACCGGTGGGGGAAATAATAAAACGGTTAAGTAAAAGAAAATCCTCAACCAACCGACCAAAGTTAATAATGGTCAATGGTGTTTCCGCCAAGGAAGCAAAATATTGGGAGGATTACCAATTCTCCGATGAATCGGATTCCGACGAGAATTCCGATGATGTTATAGAAATTACCCCAACTGAATTTAAAAAGGCAAAAGAAAATAATAAGGGAAAGGGCATAAAAATAGAGAAATCTAATTCCAACCCCGATGAACTTTATATGTATCGTCAACCCCCGAAGTCCTTAAGTTGTAACAATGACCCGGGAACCTCTAAACCACCAGGTTTTTCTAAACCAATGTGGACAACGACGGCTCGTATTAGGGGAACATCATATATCCCTAGAAACTTGGCAAAACGAACCAAAACCGAAGAAGAAGAAACGAGTGAGTCGGAATAAGATAGTTGTATTCGTGTGGTGTAATATATGTAATATAGTGTTCTTATGCTTTATGATATATGTAAAAATTGCTTGTATTAATAAGTATTTTTTTATGAAACTAACTCTTGTCTATTTTACAGTTTAAAAACACAAAATGGATAGACAACCCAATATTTTAAGAGACCTACCCGGAGACATGATTGATGAAATCTTGTCTAGAGTCGGCCAGAATTCTTCGGCACAACTATTTAAGGCGAGATCAGTTTGTAAGACATTCGAAGAACGTTCCAAGAATGTCTTGGTTTATAAGAGACTTTCGTTTGAAAGATGGGGGATATCACATTGGGAAACCCATAAGTTACGATGTGTTTACTTTGACGCATATATTGCGGGGAACCCAAATGCTATTTTACGCAACGGGTTAAGAAATTATTTTGACTCAATATATCCGAATATTGGACTTCGTGATTTAGAAAAAGCGGCTAACATGCAACATAAAGAAGCATGTTATGCTTACGGATTAGTAATGTTCGCTTCTCACCAAAGTGAGAACAAGAACATCGGGCTACAACTATTAAACAAAACGTTTCCACAAGTGGCGGAGTCGGTAATTGGGGTAAGAAATGAGGTTTTTAGATTATTACGGGACTGTTGGACATTACGTAACCCTCGTCCCTTTGATGACGTTACAACACGCTGTCTTATCAACGGCCATAACGGTTATGTTGCACAAGACCAAGGATGGGAAGTAGTCCTAGTAAAACCAGAATGCATGACTTGTTTCTGGACGTATGAATTACGTGTCTTTATTGCCTTTGCCGAACGACTTGTGTACTAGCTAGAATTATCTTCACAACTATCTTGTATCAAAGTTATTGTGTGCTATATTTCATGCTTTATGTAAAATAAGCGGTATTGTAAGTTTGTAAAATATTGTATAAAAGTTTGAACGTGAAATATTATTATAATCAGTTTTTCATATAGAATTGTAGTAGTTGAATTGTATATTAGCTACTAAGTATGAACTTAACGGGTAGGTACTACCCGAATTTAAACTTATAAAACGCTAATATGAAGAAAAAGCTTTTATAAATGAGTTCATATTATGCTACGAAATACTATTAACTACTCTTAATATTCTGTATGATTAACTTGTTCCATTTGACTATTTTGAAGGAAATGGCACCGACTACTCGACACACCGTGAATATGAATGAAGAGGAATTCCGTACTTTTCTAGCTTCAAACATAGCCGCAGTACAGGCTGCGCTACATACCAACAATAACCTTGGATCTAGCAGTACAGGAAATCGTGTAGGATGCACCTACAAAGAATTCACTGCCTGCAAACCTTTGGAATTTGATGGAACCGAAGGACCGATCGGATTGAAACGGTGGACCGAGAAGGTTGAATCGGTGTTTGCCATAAGTAAGTGTACTGAAGAGGACAAAGTGAAGTACGCTACGCATACCTTCACAGGTTCTGCGTTAACATGGTGGAATACCTATCTAGAGCAAGTGGGACAAGATGATGCGTACGCACTACCGTGGTCAGCATTCAAGCACTTGATGAACGAGAAGTACCGTCCCAGAACCGAGGTCAATAAGCTCAAGACAGAACTTAGAGGGTTACGAACCCAAGGATTTGATATTACCACGTACGAAAGACGATTCACAGAATTGTGCCTATTGTGTCCGGGAGCATTCGAAGATGAGGAAGAGAAGATCGACGCGTTTGTGAAAGGATTACCGGAAAGAATCCAAGAAGATATAAGTTCACACGAGCCCGCCTCCATACAACAGGCATGTAGAATGGCTCACAAACTAGTGAACCAGATTGAAGAAAGAATTAAAGAACAGACTGCTGAAGAGGCCAATGTGAAGCAAGTCAAAAGAAAGTGGGAGGAAAACGGTGATAAGAATCACCAATACAACAACAACAGCAATTACAACAATAATCGCAACAATTATCCCAACAATCGCAACATCAATCGCAACTACAACAAACGGCCCAACAACAACAACAACAACCACAACAGCAACTACAACAATCATCCCAACAACAATAATAACCGCAACAACAACAACAACAATCAGAAGCAGCTATGCCAAAGGTGTGAAAAGAATCACTCAGGGTTCTGCACCAAATTTTGCAACAAGTGTAAAAGAAATGGTCATAGCGCGGCGAAGTGTGAGGTCTACGGACCAGGGGTTAATAGAACGAAAGGAACAAATGGTGTCGGAACGAGTAATGGCGGAGCAAGTAGTGTCGGAGCAAGTTATGCCAATGTAGTTTGTTATAAATGTGGAAAACCAGGCCACATTATTAGAAATTGCCCGAACCAGGAGAACACGAATGGACAAGGCCGCGGAAGAGTTTTCAATATTAATGCGGCAGAGGCACAGGAAGACCCGGAGCTTGTTACGGGTACGTTTCTTATTGACAATAAATCTGCTTACGTTTTATTTGATTCGGGTGCGGATAGAAGCTATATGAGTAGAGATTTTTGTGCTAAATTAAGTTGTCCATTGACGCCTTTGGATAGTAAATTTTTACTCGAATTAGCAAATGGTAAATTAATTTCAGCAGATAATATATGTCGGAATCGAGAAATTAAACTGGTTAGCGAAACATTTAAGATTGATTTGATACCAGTAGAGTTAGGGAGTTTTGATGTGATAATCGGTATGGACTGGTTGAAAGAAGTGAAAGCGGAGATCGTTTGTTACAAAAATGCAATTCGCATTATACGAGAAAAAGGAAAACCCTTAATGGTGTACGGAGAAAAGGGCAACACGAAGCTACATCTTATTAGTAATTTGAAGGCACAAAAACTAATAAGAAAAGGTTGCTATGCTGTTCTAGCACACGTCGAGAAAGTACAAACTGAAGAAAAGAGCATCAATGATGTTCCCATTGCAAAAGAATTTCCCGATGTATTTCCGAAAGAATTACCGGGATTACCCCCACATCGATCCGTTGAATTTCAAATAGATCTTGTACCAGGAGCTGCACCAATAGCTCGTGCTCCTTACAGACTTGCACCCAGCGAGATGAAAGAACTGCAAAGCCAATTACAAGAACTTTTAGAGCGTGGTTTCATTCGACCAAGCACATCACCGTGGGGAGCTCCTGTTTTGTTTGTCAAGAAGAAAGATGGTACATTCAGGTTGTGTATCGACTACCGAGAGTTGAACAAACTTACCATCAAGAACCGCTACCCACTACCGAGAATCGACGACTTATTTGATCAACTACAAGGCTCGTCTGTTTATTCAAAGATTGACTTACGTTCCGGGTATCATCAAATGCGGGTGAAAGAAGATGATATTCCAAAGACTGCTTTCAGAACACGTTACGGTCATTATGAGTTTATGGTCATGCCGTTTGGTTTAACTAATGCACCAGCTGTGTTCATGGACCTTATGAACCGAGTGTGTGGACCATACCTTGACAAGTTTGTCATTGTTTTCATTGATGACATACTTATTTACTCAAAGAATGACCAAGAACACGGTGAACATTTGAGAAAGGTGTTAGAAGTATTGAGGAAGGAAAAATTGTACGCTAAGTTTTCAAAGTGTGCATTTTGGTTGGAAGAAGTTCAATTCCTCGGTCACATAGTGAACAAAGAAGGTATTAAGGTGGATCCGGCAAAGATAGAAACTGTTGAAAAGTGGGAAACCCCGAAAACTCCGAAACACATACGCCAGTTTTTAGGACTAGCTGGTTACTACAGAAGGTTCATCCAAGACTTTTCCAGAATAGCAAAACCCTTGACTGCATTAACGCATAAAGGGAAGAAATTTGAATGGAATGATGAACAAGAGAAAGCGTTTCAGTTATTGAAGAAAAAGCTAACTACGGCACCTATATTGTCATTGCCTGAAGGGAATGATGATTTTGTGATTTATTGTGACGCATCAAAGCAAGGTCTCGGTTGTGTATTAATGCAACGAACGAAGGTGATTGCTTATGCGTCTAGACAATTGAAGATTCACGAACAAAATTATACGACGCATGATTTGGAATTAGGCGCGGTTGTTTTTGCATTAAAGACTTGGAGGCACTACTTATATGGGGTCAAAAGTATTATATATACCGACCACAAAAGTCTTCAACACATATTTAATCAGAAACAACTGAATATGAGGCAGCGTAGGTGGATTGAATTGTTGAATGATTACGACTTTGAGATTCGTTACCACCCGGGGAAGGCAAATGTGGTAGCCGATGCCTTGAGCAGGAAGGACAGAGAACCCATTCGAGTAAAATCTATGAATATAATGATTCATAATAACCTTACTACTCAAATAAAGGAGGCACAACAAGGAGTTTTAAAAGAGGGAAATTTAAAGGATGAAATACCCAAAGGATCGGAGAAGCATCTTAATATTCGGGAAGACGGAACCCGGTATAGGGCTGAAAGGATTTGGGTACCAAAATTTGGAGATATGAGAGAAATGGTACTTAGAGAAGCTCACAAAACCAGATACTCAATACATCCTGGAACGGGGAAGATGTACAAGGATCTCAAGAAACATTTTTGGTGGCCGGGTATGAAAGCCGATGTTGCTAAATACGTAGGAGAATGTTTGACGTGTTCTAAGGTCAAAGCTGAGCATCAGAAACCATCAGGTCTACTTCAACAACCCGAAATCCCAGAATGGAAATGGGAAAACATTACCATGGATTTCATCACTAAATTGCCAAGGACTGCAAGTGGTTTTGATACTATTTGGGTAATAGTTGATCGTCTCACCAAATCAGCACACTTCCTGCCAATAAGAGAAGATGACAAGATGGAGAAGTTAGCACGACTGTATTTGAAGGAAGTCGTCTCCAGACATGGAATACCAATCTCTATTATCTCTGATAGGGATGGCAGATTTATTTCAAGATTCTGGCAGACATTACAGCAAGCATTAGGAACTCGTCTAGACATGAGTACTGCCTATCATCCACAAACTGATGGGCAGAGCGAAAGGACGATACAAACGCTTGAAGACATGCTACGAGCATGTGTTATTGATTTCGGAAACAGTTGGGATCGACATCTACCATTAGCAGAATTTTCCTACAACAACAGCTACCATTCAAGCATTGAGATGGCGCCGTTTGAAGCACTTTATGGTAGAAAGTGCAGGTCTCCGATTTGTTGGAGTGAAGTGGGGGATAGACAGATTACGGGTCCGGAGATTATACAAGAAACTACCGAGAAGATCATCCAAATTCAACAACGGTTGAAAATCGCCCAAAGTCGACAAAAGAGCTACGCTGACATTAAAAGAAAAGATATAGAATTTGAAATTGGAGAGATGGTCATGCTTAAAGTTGCACCTTGGAAAGGCGTTGTTCGATTTGGTAAACGAGGGAAATTAAATCCAAGGTATATTGGACCATTCAAGATTATTGATCGTGTCGGACCAGTAGCTTACCGACTAGAGTTACCTCAACAACTCGCGGCTGTACATAACACTTTCCACGTCTCGAATTTGAAGAAATGTTTTGCTAAAGAAGATCTCACTATTCCGTTAGATGAAATCCAAATCAACGAAAAACTTCAATTCATCGAAGAACCCGTCGAAATAATGGATCGTGAGGTTAAAAGACTTAAGCAAAACAAGATACCAATTGTTAAGGTTCGATGGAATGCTCGTAGAGGACCCGAGTTCACCTGGGAGCGTGAAGATCAGATGAAGAAGAAATACCCACATCTATTTCCAGAAGATTCGTCAACACCTTCAACAGCTTAAAATTTCGGGACGAAATTTATTTAACGGGTAGGTACTGTAGTGACCCGAACTTTTCCATGTTTATATATATTAATTGAGATTGATATTTACATGATTAAATGTTTCCAACATGTTAAGCAATCAAACTTGTTAAGACTTGATTAATTGAAATAGGTTTCATAAAGACAATTGACCACCCAAGTTGACCGGTGATTCACGAACGTTAAAACTTGTAAAAACTATACGATGACATATATATGGTTATATATATAGTTAACATGATTTTATTATAAGTATGTATCTCATTAGGTATTTTAACAATGAGTTATATACATAAAAATGAGACTATTAATTTAAGAAACTCGAAAACGATATATATAACGATTATCGTTATAACAACGTCTTACTAGGTACATATGAATCGTATTAAGATATTGATACACTTGGTTAATTATGTTAAATGATAAGTAAATATATTATTAAGTGTATTAACAATGAAATACATATGTAAAAATAAGACTACTAACTTAATGATTTCGAAACGAGACATATATGTAACGATTATCGTTGTAACGACATTTAACGGTATATATATCATACTAAGATATATTATATATCATAATATCATAATAATATAACAATTTAACATCTCATTTGTTATAATAAACAATGGGTTAACAACATTCAACAAGATCGTTAACCTAAAGGTTTCAAAACAACACTTACATGTAACGACTAACGATGACTTAACGACTCAGTTAAAATGTATATACATGTAGTGTTTTAATATGTATTTATACACTTTTGAAAGACTTCAATACACTTATCAAAATACTTCTACTTAACAAAAATGCTTACAATTACATCCTCGTTCAGTTTCATCAACAATTCTACTCGTATGCACCCGTATTCGTACTCGTACAATACACAGCTTTTAGATGTATGTACTATTGGTATATACACTCCAATGATCAGCTCTTAGCAGCCCATGTGAGTCACCTAACACATGTGGGAACCATCATTTGGAAACTAGCATGAAATATCTCATAAGATTACAAAAATATGAGTAATCATTCATGACTTATTTACATGAAAACAAAATTACATATCCTTTATATCTAATCCATACACCAACGACCAAAAACACCTACAAACACTTTCATTCTTTAATTTTCTTCATCTAATTGATCTCTCTCAAGTTCTATCTTCAAGTTCTAAGTGTTCTTCATAAATTCCAAAAGTTCTAGTTTCATAAAATCAAGAATACTTTCAAGTTTGCTAGCTCACTTCCAATCTTGTAAGGTGATCATCCAACCTCAAGAAATCTTTGTTTCTTACAGTAGGTTATCATTCTAATACAAGGTAATAATCATATTCAAACTTTGGTTCAATTTCTATAACTATAACAATCTTATTTCAAGTGATGATCTTACTTGAACTTGTTTTCGTGTCATGATTCTGCTTCAAGAACTTCGAGCCATCCAAGGATCCATTGAAGCTAGATCCATTTTTCTCTTTTCCAGTAGGTTTATCCAAGGAAATTAAGGTAGTAATGATGTTCATAACATCATTCGATTCATACATATAAAGCTATCTTATTCGAAGGTTTAAACTTGTAATCACTAGAACATAGTTTAGTTAATTCTAAACTTGTTCGCAAACAAAAGTTAATCCTTCTAACTTGACTTTTAAAATCAACTAAACACATGTTCTATATCTATATGATATGCTAACTTAATGATTTAAAACCTGGAAACACAAAAAACACCGTAAAACCCGATTTACGCCGTCGTAGTAACACCGCGGGCTGTTTTGGGTTAGTTAATTAAAAACTATGATAAACTTTGATTTAAAAGTTGTTATTCTGAGAAAATGATTTTTATTATGAACATGAAACTATATCCAAAAATTATGGTTAAACTCAAAGTGGAAGTATGTTTTCTAAAATGGTCATCTAGACGTCGTTCTTTCGACTGAAATGACTACCTTTACAAAAACGACTTGTAACTTATTTTTCCGACTATAAACCTATACTTTTTCTGTTTAGATTCATAAAATAGAGTTCAATATGAAACCATAGCAATTTGATTCACTCAAAACGGATTTAAAATGAAGAAGTTATGGGTAAAACAAGATTGGATAATTTTTCTCATTTTAGCTACGTGAAAATTGGTAACAAATCTATTCCAACCATAACTTAATCAACTTGTATTGTATATTATGTAATCTTGAGATACCATAGACACGTATACAATGTTTCGACCTATCATGTCGACACATCTATATATATTTCGGAACAACCATAGACACTCTATATGTGAATGTTGGAGTTAGCTATACAGGGTTGAGGTTGATTCCAAAATATATATAGTTTGAGTTGTGATCAATACTGAGATACGTATACACTGGGTCGTGGATTGATTCAAGATAATATTTATCGATTTATTTCTGTACATCTAACTGTGGACAACTAGTTATAGGTTACTAACGAGGACAGCTGACTTAATAAACTTAAAACATCAAAATATATTAAAAGTGTTGTAAATATATTTTGAACATACTTTAATATATATGTATATATTGTTATAGGTTCGTGAATCAACAGTGGCCAAGTCTTACTTCCCGACGAAGTAAAAATCTGTGAAAGTGAGTTATAGTCCCACTTTTAAAATCTAATATTTTTGGGATGAGAATACATGCAGGTTTTATAAATGATTTACAAAATAGACACAAGTACGTGAAACTACATTCTATGGTTGAATTATCGAAATCGAATATGCCCCTTTTTATTAAGTCTGGTAATCTAAGAATTAGGGAACAGACACCCTAATTGACGCGAATCCTAAAGATAGATCTATTGGGCCTAACAAACCCCATCCAAAGTACCGGATGCTTTAGTACTTCGAAATTTATATCATATCCGAAGGGTGTCCCGGAATGATGGGGATATTCTTATATATGCATCTTGTCATTGTCGGTTACCAGGTGTTCACCATATGAATGATTTTTATCTCTATGTATGGGATGTGTATTGAAATATGAAATCTTGTGGTCTATTATTATGATTTGATATATATAGGTTAAACCTATAACTCACCAACATTTTTGTTGACGTTTTAAGCATGTTTATTCTCAGGTGATTATTAAGAGCTTCCGCTGTCGCATACTTAAATAAGGACGAGAATTGGAGTCCATGCTTGTATGATATTGTGTAAAAACTGCATTCGAGAAACTTATTTTGTTGTAACATATTTGTATTGTAAACCATTATGTAATGGTCGTGTGTAAACAGGATATTTTAGATTATCATTATTTGATAATCTACGTAAAGCTTTTTAAACCTTTATTGATGAAATAAAGGTTATGGTTTGTTTTAAAATGAATGCAGTCTTTGAAAAACGTCTCATATAGAGGTCAAAACCTCGCAACGAAATCAATTAATATGGAACGTTTTTAATCAATAAGAACGGGACATTTCAGTGTCCAGCTAGGAGATACGCCTTGCGCCGCACGTGACGGCTATGGCGGGACGTACGTCATTATCATCATTATCTAATTATTTTTTCTGTGTTTTTACTAATCAACATAATAATTAATTAATTTTGCTATTCAAAATCGAATTTAACAACATCCGGTTCAATCAACATAAAACTTCAAACTTGGTCAAAGAGAGTAGCCAGAAGGTATGAAAACATCAACCGACTGCTGGAGAACTTGAAATCACCACCTTCATTTTTTTGTCGGACAAACATCAATTGGGGGGCAATTCGGGTATGTTTTTGAAAAAGTAATATAATTTTCACTTTGCCGGGCAAAAAAAAAAAAAAAAAAAAAAAACAAAAAAACTTGGGGCTTAAGTTAAGCTTGTGTTATTTTAGGAATGATCTTTTATTATTATATACTCCGTATGTTTGACACCTATATATTTGGTTTCGGAGATTAAGTAATATTTAATTTGTACAGTTACATTGTTAAAGAAGAGTCTGATTGTTCTCTTCTGTTTAACTCTAAAAATCGGAGAAACCAATCAACATACATACAGAGCTGCGCTCTTATTTTCGGATTCAACTCATGAACACTTTAAAGTTACAAACACTCGAAGACGCAATACTAGGGTTTTTAGAAAATTATGAACAAATAGTGGATTCCGGTGAGTTCGCTGCTCAACATGGATTCAGCCACGACGAAATTATGAGTGTAATCCAGAGCCTCATTGGCTCTGAATTTGTTGTTGCTCAGGTCCGTTTCTTATTCTATTGATTATTGATTACTGGTAAAATTAAAATTAAGATCATTAATTTGAACTGAAAATGTATAATAATAATTATTTGATTATCCATACATTATACATATACATGCTTTTTTATATTTATAGCCTATTAGTAGAATAGAGAGATGGCAATTAACAGCTGAAGGCAAGACCTATGCCTCTAATGGATCTCCAGAATTTCAACTATACTCAGCTATTCCATCAGAGGGTATTTCATGTGCAGAACTGAAGGTAAAACAATTATTATTATTATTATTTTTTATCTGCAATATTATGCAAATATACTCAATAAATTATTTCTTTAATTATGCAGACAAAATTGGGGGACTTGGTTTTTAAAATAGGGTGGCAACAAGCGATAAAAAATAAATGGCTGGAGATGGGGAAGGCACAAGTCTCTAGAAAGGTAAACTTTGTTGCGTAATACAGTAGTATTAATTAAGACTTGAATACTCAAACACACAGATTTATGCGTCGTTAAGTTAGTTTTCTTATTGACATAGTAAAAACTACATCTGAAAATTTTGACTTGATGTAGGTTGATCATGTCGAAGATAATGTGAAGGCCATGCTTTTAAAGATAGATGACGGAGAGGTAATTAATTCAATGTCCATTCTGCAAAAAATAACATACATATTTTTATCATCTACGTTAAGTCACATATGCAAAAAAAATAAAAAATAAAAATTATCATTTATTTCAGGCCCTTGATCAACAGGACCTTGATGCCCTGAAGCGAAGAAAATTAATTTCTCCAATGTAAATTCTCTGTTTAACTTGTATTTTTTCCCCTCAATTTTAGTTCTTACATAGGCTATTTGCTTGTCAACTTCATTTATTTCGTTCTGCAATCACTCATTTGGTTATATACTTTCCATTGTTCGTTACATTCAATAATATGGTGTGTTAATTACACCATATGCTTGTTTTGTATGTGATTTGGATATCATTACACTTTTTACAGAAAATGGAACGGCTACTTATTCAATAAAGGTCCTAAGTATGCACGCGAAAGAAAGAAGCCTGCTACTGATCTAACGCGAGAAAATCTGAGGTATTTAAAAATCATGTTTTTTTACTGCCCGAAAAGAAAGCAAATGCAAAGTCTGAAACTTTAACCCGTATGCAATTAGTCTTGTTTATTTTCCTTAAGACATAAAAGGATATCGACCCATCTAAGTATTGGGTTTGGGTAACCATGTTCACTCTTGATACTTGCTTTTACTTGTTTTTATTTAAGTGGCGGCACCTGGAAGAGTTTGGAGTTTAAAGAGTATAATTACAGTGCAAAAGGTGCTCCTGTTGAAGGCGGTCATCTTCATCCATTGCTCAAGGCAATAATACTGTTCTTCATTTTGTTATATTCTTTTGATGCTTAGATGGCTTTTTTAAATTTTTTTTTTTTTTTTTTATTAAGAGTGGATTGCAGTCTCACTATATTATATAATTGCAGGTTAAGCAGCAGTTTCAAATGATTTTCCGTCAAATGGGGTAATGTTAACCATTTCTTTTCATACTACTGGCATATTTATTTCATCAAACTATAATGAGAATTGATCCCATAATCATTTTTTTTTTCTTACCTGTTTTCTTAAATTGCAGATTTGAGGAGATGCCAACAAATAATTATGTTGAAAGCAGGTAGCCACAATTCTCTGTTTCTGTAATTTGTATATTTACTACCCTGTTTAACCACAAGTAACAACATTTTTTAAATTACGGTTTTATTTGATTTGATATAGTTTCTGGAACTTTGACGCACTTTTCCAACCGCAACAACACCCTGCTCGTGATTCACATGATACGTTCTTTTTACGAGGTTAGCTCAAACTATAGTTTTGTGCCTTTGGTTTTTCTTTAAATAAAAATATACTCTAACGGGTGATGTGATAATGATATATATATATATATATATATATATATATACAGAACCTTGTAAAACAAGAACTCTTCCTGAAGATTATGTTGAACGGGTCAGACATATTCATGAGTCTGGAGGTTATGGTTCAAGAGGGTATGCATATGCTCTTTTTATAGCACTTGTGCCCTTATATGTTGTATTTTTTTAGCCCCCATATATAATAAAATATAATATATGTATTATTATGGTTATGATTTGTTTCTTCCTAAAGGTTGTAGAACATGTGTATTGTATCTGTAGGTATGGATATGACTGGAAAAGAGAGGAAGCAAACAAAAACCTGTTAAGAACTCATACAACTGCTGTGTCCTCAAGGATGTTGTATGCTCTTGCAAAGGTTTTAATATTTTCCGGTTCTTGTTTAATTAATATCATGTATTGTTTAGGTGATAAAGGATTATATATTAACTATCCTGTGTATGAATATGTTAATGGTTGTACTTAGCAGAAACATTTTGAAGCCAAAAAATACTACAGCATCAACCGCGTTTTTCGAAACGAGGCAGTTGATAGGACTCACCTTGCTGAGTTTCATCAAGTAGAAGGTATTATTGAATATAGCTCGTGGTTGTATGAATTACATTACATTTCACATTTCAGTGTTGTAACTAATATTATGATTGATGATTCATTACTATTGTTTTAGGGCTAATATGTGATCGTGGACTTGGTCTTGGGGACCTGAAGGGTGTGCTGGGTGATTTCTTCTCTCGTTTAGGTGAAGTATTATATAGTTTTATTCTAATACGTACATTGAATTAACAATAATACATTGATCATAAATCATAGATAAATATGCCGTATTTTGTTCCTGCAGGAATGTCTAAGTTGCGTTTCAAGCCTGCTTATAACCCCTACACCGAACCCAGCATGGAGATTTTTGGGTAAGACTTGATTAGAAGTTTTTTAATTGTGAAAGTATGTTTAACGTTCGTTAAATAATGTATTTTTTTTATGTTGGGGCAGTTATCATGAAGGCTTAAAGAAATGGGTTGAAGTAGGAAATTCTGGGATGTTCAGACCTGAAATGTTACTTCCTATGGGACTTCCTGATGATGTCAGCGTTATTGCATGGGGACTTTCCCTTGAACGGTACTACGTGAAAACCTTTTTTTTTTTTTTTTTTTTTTTTGGTAATTTAAAAGAGGAACTTATCTTATACTCGATTTCAATAAAGGTCTTCAACCTGTTTAACTGTAAAACTTTTAGTTAGACTTTTTGGCTCAACCCATTTGGTCTGTTAAAGATAAAACTTTATGTAAATGACCAGTTTGATAGGTAAATGTGTGCAAATAGCAACCAGGCAAGCTTTTTAACTACCGAGTTTGATCGATTGCTATATATTCAGAATGTTAAATGCATGTTTCAATAACCATATGTTTAGGTTTTATGATTCAAATGGCAATAATTGTTTCCAAATAGTCCAACTGTACAACAGTATATTAAAATCAATCTGTTTTCACTCCAGGCCAACTATGATTCTCTATGGCATCAACAATATCAGAGATCTCTTTGGGCACAAGGCATGCGCACTTTTTAAAACCATCTAAGTACCTTGTTTTCGGTCATCATAATTCAAAACGCGTAATGATTAGTCTATTCTGTATGTTATTTTTTTGCAGGTGGATCTCCAGCTCATCAAGAGCAATGGCATATGCCGTATTGGTCTATGATAGAGAACATGCCAGTAATAATGAGGCCAAGCCCAATACATGGTCAATTTCTTTATATATTAGTGGTGTTAGTCAGTTGGGGATTATTCAGATTCTATGCATGAGTTTTGGCATCGGCTATTGTAGCTTTGGGCAGGAAGATAGCTTTATGCTTCTTCTCTGAATTAGGGCAGGTAGAGGATTAGATCCTTCTGATTATTGTTACCTTTCCAATATTAATATTTAATGTAAAGTATAATACTACAACTTAATTTCTTGCTTTATTCGCCACCATATGTGTCTTAACCACCATTTCGTTAAATAACAATTCAGAGTTTGAAAGATTGTCTCCAATTATATGGAGTTATCAACCATTTGAACAATGGGAAGCCTGAATTACCAACTATATAATCTCGTATTTCATTTTTTGCCCGTTCAGTCTCTCGTCTCTTTTGCATTTTTTTAAAAAATGGATCTGTTCATTGGTCAGACGTCCAGGGCAGCTGCCAAATACATCAAAAAACCCTTAGATCAGGATCGACAATCGCTTGCAAAGTCGTGCTTTGATTACTCTCTATCACAACAATAATTGGTTGACCGGTCAACGGATGGGAGAGGCATCAAAACATGAGTGGTGTCAATAGCACCACAACAATTCGGGAGGCACCCGATCTTTTCAAATTTACATTTTATTTTATGTCCTCCATTTCGGGTTCAGTTTTGAAGGCCATTGGATATGGGCTAGTCCTTTTGATATTAAGGTGTCTATGAAGCATTTGTTTAGTTGAGCAACTGTGGTTTGGTTTAGGCCAAGTGAACTTCCAACCACTTTTAACGATTCACCTGATCCTAACCTTGTTAGAACAATGGCAACCACACCATATCATGTAGGCTCAATGGGTTTCCATTTAGGTCAATGAAGCTTGAACTTTTGGTTATCATTTCTTCTTCAACGAGAGAATAGATACAGTCAAACGTTTTCATTGACATCTTGAACAAGGGCTCAAACGTTTGTGATTCCGGGGATTCTTTTAAACTCCTGTGAATAACACAAGTCAAACATACATGATTCTGATTAAGGTTTATTGTTATCTTAATTACCTTTATTTACACCATAATATGAAAAGATCTAGTGAGTTTTGACTTTAACGTTGACTTAGACATATTAAGAGAACGATGAACTTTCTAATGGAACTGAGCTCACATACTAGTCACAGTATGAATACAAATGCACCTAACCTTTTTTTTTATCGGTTTATGAACATTTTATTATATGGAGACTCAACACATTGGTGGCGTTTGTACAGTCAGAAATAGTTGAGTTTTGAATTGAAAAGTCAAACCCAGTACTAGATATCATCAGTAACACAAGTAATGACTAGATTCAAGACAACACAAACGAATGTCTTGGATATTAACACTTAAAACGTAAAGCATTTAACTTTTTGAAAATTTGTGATCATGAAGGACCCTAAATCAGCATAGTTCCAACGCTGAAGGAAGTTGTTAATGACTTCTTGTCGTTCATATAGACAAAGAGGTATCTACAAAGTTACAAGACAAACCGAACAGGAATCTTTGAAAAAACAGAGGTACAAATGTGGTAATAAGGCATGGATGATGTGGTCAAGTAAAACAGACCATCTATTTGCAAAAGTGGTACCCAAGCATCAAGCTCTGTATGTGATATAAATACTAACCCTCATACCCTAAGTCACCCAAGCCTTCCATTCCAAACACACGCGTGAAGGTGTAATCCTCCCAACTACTCTCAATTAGCTTGATTGAGACTAGGTTAGTTGTGATCACTAATTCATCCGTATTGATTAGTGAGTTCAAGAAAACTTGTCAATGAATTACTAATTCTGTAATTGATCTCACATTGTATACAAACACATGTACTCAGATTCATATCAATATACATCATCTTCATCTTTCTGTTTACATATTCATCATTTGTATCATATCTGTACCTTCATCATCATCACCTTACGCATAATGCCTCTGATCTTGATCATCACATACACGAATTATAGCTAATCTGCCCTGTCAGCAGACATGTGAATAAATTTCTTGCCTAATTTTGGCCCATGTATAAAGATGACTACAAGTATTAATGAACGAGAGATATCATTGAATTCAACACTAAGAAAATGTGAATACAATACTGAACATCGTATTTAGCACGATTTATCCATAATCACTCGTTCGTGCAAAATGATTTCCTTTTATTTTCCCCCAAAAAGACAGTTCACGTGCAAAAAATACTCAAGTACAATAATAATTCAATCATCAATAAGTCAAACTAAAAAAATTATTGAATTGAACCCTAACAGCATTTTGTAATTACAAAATTAAGGCCATCCAAAACAGCAGATAGAACAAGCCAAAAAAACTCAGTTACTGTCTAACAAATTTATGTAATGTTAAAGTAAAAATTCAAATACCACAAATTAATATACCCCAAAAGTATTTGAATCGATCTCACACATGATCCACAAAGCTAAAATCTTCAGTTGAATGTTGATCTTGATCATCTAGAGTTCCAAATTTCTGTTTTAATGCATCTTGTCTTTGTAACCCCATCATATGCTTCTTCTATATATACATATACATATATATTTTCACAATTACACTTATACGTCAATTTCATAAAAATGTAGAAGAAAAAATTGATTGTTGGCGTTTCTAACGATCGAAAGGTGTTTAATTAAAATCGTTACCTGTAAAGCATCAGTTGAAGCCACTAAAAAGTTCAGTAGTAATAAATCCAAAATTTCTTATCGTTCAATAGCTTCTTCACATCAAAATCACGTGGTCTAATTTGCCCTGATTACTGTAAACCCCAAATCCCTAATTTTCCTTCCACAATTTTCCTAAATTTTGTGTTAGTGTCACAAAAGCCCTTAAGTTTTTTTACTTTTCATTTCAGCCCTCAATACTTTTCTTTTTCTAATTTTCTCCGCAATGGTTTAATATCCGGGTCAACAAATATGCATCACACAATGAGAATATTAAATTGGTTTAATAAAAATAATTGAATGTATTATAAATAAAATTTATTTATATACATATAAAAGTAGTAAAAATATGAGAATATTAAGTAGTCAAATTTTATAAATAATTGAATGTATATAAATAAGATTTATAAATAATTAAATGTATATAAATAATTGAATATATATATAAATAAAATTTATTTATTTATATACATATTAAAGTACGTAAATAGTGAGACAGACATGGAGTTAAAATTACTTTAAAAGTAACAAAATAATTTGAATGATAAATAATAACTAGTAAATGATTCAGCACATAGCATTTATTTACATTTTAAGATACTTATTTATTATTAATGTTGGAAATGTTTAGAGGGAAGAAAAGAAGTAAACTTTTTACCGATATCATCAACAAAAATATTCTTTTAGAAAAAGGCATGCTTTCTTCGTTCCCTCAAAAATATACATCGCTCTTGATAATTCCCTAACGTGACACATTACAAATTCGCGTCTAAACAACCTTTTACGTATAAACTAAAACTCGATCACCTGTACTGCAAAACAATCATTACATGTAATAATTCCGAAAAACCTACCGAAACTAGGATTTTTTTTACCGGGGGCAAAAAAAAAAATTAAACCGTAGCAATTTTTTGGGGCAAAAGTTGGAGATTTTGAGCAAAATTTGAAGGTTTTGAGGCAAAAAAAATCCACCGAGGGCAAAGTCGAAAAACCCAAAAATTTTATACTGAAAAAAAAATCCACTAGAGGCGGGCGCCCATTGCCCCCACACAGTTTCGCCTCTGTGTAGGAAATGAACTTGTTACTTCGTTGCAAAACAATTTGCACTTAATCATTTTCATTCAAGAGAATGCAAGAAGTTGTAAAAGTTTAACCTTCGATGTTTATTTTCATGTTTCACTTGTGTAATAGATATTTGCAGTAAGGTCGGGAGGTAAAAAGATATCACCTTCTACATAAATCTCAAAACCATAGAAAATAACTTTTAAAACTAAAACCAAATCCCTTCATAACACTAAAGTTTTAACCAAA
The DNA here is from genome assembly GCF_046630445.1 of Rutidosis leptorrhynchoides. NCBI lineage: Eukaryota > Viridiplantae > Streptophyta > Magnoliopsida > Asterales > Asteraceae > Rutidosis > Rutidosis leptorrhynchoides. The sequence goes on from NC_092335.1 coordinate 28,654,068, forward strand.
ATCCATAAAAGGTAATCTCAAAGTTACACCTCATTTGTAGTTTAAATGTGAACAAAAAGATATAAAAACCAGAAACATATAAAAAAAATAAGTCATCAACCTAAAAAATTTAACAAGTAATTAGCCGAAACATTATGGTGTTGAGGTTCCCGACAGATAAACAGCAATCTTGTCCCTCAGTACTACACCATTCTGATCATCATTCGCGTTACAAAAAACAGGGTGATAATTCAAGTCTTTGCAATCTGAAAACGCAAGTGTTTCTTGAACTTCATCTTCCATATCAATAAGTATATTATGCAGAATGCAACAAGCCAAAATTATCAGCGGTAATCTATGTTTATCAGGTCTCCACAACACACCCTTAAGTATCTTCCAATTCTGTTTCAGCTTCACAAACGCTTCGTTAGCCACCATATGTGTTTTAACCACCATTTCGTTAAATAACGACTCAGCGTTAGAAAGACTGTCTCCGCGATATGGAGTTATCAACCATTTTAACAATGGGAACCCTGAATTACCAACTATATACTCTTGTATATCGTTTTTTTGCCCGTTTAATCTCTCGTTTCCTTTGCATTTTTTATAAAATGCTGAACTTTTATGGATCTGTTCATCGGTCATACGTCCAGGGCAGCCGCCAAATACGTCAAGAAACCTTAAATCGGGGTCCACAATCGCTTGCAACGTCATGCTTTGGTTGTTCTCTCTGTCACACCAAAAATTGGTTGACCGGTCAACGGATTGGAGAGACATTAAAATATGAGTGGTGTCAATAGCACCACAACAATTTGGGAGGCCCCCGATCTTTTCAAATTTACATTTTATGTCCTCCATTTCGGGTTCAGTTGAAGGCCATTGGATATGGGCTAGTCCTTTTGATATCAAGGTGTCTACGAAGCGTTTGGTTAGTTGAGCAACTGTGGTTTGGTTTAGACCAAGTGAAATTCCAACCACTTTTAACGGTTCACCTGACCCTAATCTTGTTAGAACAACGGCAACCATATCATGTAGGCTCAACGGGTTTCCATTTAGGTCAACGAAGCTTGAACATTTGGTTGTCATTTTTTCTTCAACGAGAGAACATATATAGTCAAACGTTTTCATTGACATCTTGAACATGGACTCAAATGTTTGTGATTCTGGTGATTCTTTTAAAGTCCCTGTGAATAACAAAAGTCAAACATACATAGTAAGATTTGACTTTTACTTTGACTTTGACAAAGTTTAAAAGATGAACTTTCTGATGAAACTGAGCTCGCATACTGGTGATAGTGAGGGATACAAATAAAAAATGTACCTAAATTTTACCGATTTGAGAACATTTTACTCTATAGAGACTTAACATAATGGTGGCGTTTGTACAGTAAAAAATAGTTGAATTTTGACTTCAAAAGTCAAACCTAATACTGGATATCATCAGTAGCACAAGGAATGACTAGATTCAAGACAACACAAACGAATGTCGTTGGATATTAACACTTTAGACATAAAGCATTTGACTTTTTTAAAATTTGTGATCATGAAGGGACCTAAATTAGCATAATGCTAACGTTGAAGAAAGTTCTTAATGACTTCTTATGGTTCACATTCACGAAGAGGGATCCCCAAGATTACGCCATAACATCATAAATTATAAAATTGTAAGAAATATTAAGTTAAATAATTTTATATTTGACTTTTCGGTCTAAACACTCCCCTGTTAGTGCATTTAATTCTGGTGATCGACCAGCATTTGCAAGTTGATTACTACAGTAACATTCTAAATAGACGCATACCTAAGGACAAAGGTGCACAGAGATCCATTCACTGGATTCGAAAAGTTCTTGTTAATTTCACAAAAAAAAAAAAAAAAAAAAAAAGATAACTTTCTTATTACAAGACAAACCGAAAACAAATCTTTGAAAAATATTGAGCTGCAGGTGTATCAGGCTATCGTTGAATCAGCTAATAGTGTGTTTTAAGTAAAGCAGACCATCTATTTGCAAAAGTGGTACCCAAACATCAAGCTTTGCGTGTCAGGATTAACCATTTGGGTACATATCGATCCTGAAGACAACGCATATCTAGTCCATATAGCATCATAAATATACCAAAATCCATGTAAAAGATTTGAAGTTTGACCTTTTATTATCAAATGAGTTGCTTTTTGAAGTCAAAGTCGATGGGGAAGGATTGTTGCAACATTTCAAATAAATGAAACTGGCTAAAACTAAACCAAAAGGTTGAAGCAATTGTATGTATCGTTTGAACTTTGATTCGAAATTTCACTAGGTTAGAACTTTTAAAATATATCAAAAGCTTCACTGTTAAAAAAACATGTAACATATACTGTAATAAGTTAATGTTTGATAACAAAACACAGAACCTAGTACCTACAATTGTGTTCTATGCAGCAACATATAAGGATTGATTTATCTAACATACGAACATCGAACAGATTCGCCAATCAACACAAGTACACAACAAATATAAAGAATAAAGAAAATCCCCTAAAAACAGCATCATAAATCATCCTCACAAGGCCGCAACTACATTCATAAAACTCAACAGAAAACCACAAAGATCAAAATTATTATATATCATCAAACGCAAAAAATCACCTTAAAAACAACGCATTCTACAAAAATTAACAGTTATAAAAATAAACAAAAACACATAAACCTGGCACATTTAATCAGACCCACAAACATCGCTATGTTTGTATTCAAATCAACCTTCCATAAACCTTGTACCAAAACAAATACAAGAAAATATGAATATGTTGAGAAACAAACAAACATACCATGAAACCTTTGAGAGAAGTAAAGCCACCAATCGGAGGTTTGAATTGGAGAAAGCGGCGACCTTGAACTGCTGTTAGTGGTGGTTAATGGCTTCTTTTTTGGTTTGGTTTTTTTGATGGGCCCCATTACCAGTATCCAACAACAAAAGTCAAGAAGAACCCAAGTTGATTTCTGTAAGAATAAAGTCAAATGATGTCTGTGGTAACGAATCGAAGAAGAAAACGGGCTATGGTTAATGGATTTGGAGAGAGCATGCAATGATGCTTTTTTAGTTTTGGTTTTATTTTTTGTTGCGATATAGAAACTTGAATTGCAACATTTAATTTATATACTGCTAGTTTTAGTTAGGATTTGGATTTAGATTGGAGGTGTGAAAACAATGATATATTCACAATATTATTACATATCATATCATCATATCATGTAACACATAACTCATAAGAAATTTTATATAGCCACATTTGGTTGAACATTTATTTATAAGGTTTTTGTAGGAGTAACATGATTGTTCGATGATGCTCAAGGGAATTTAGTTGGGTCTTTGGGCCATCGTAGCCCTAACCCCCTAATGGTGTTCGGTTAGATGGTCACGTGAGTACCTCTTCGGTTGTGGACAATGACTCGGCTAATGGAGGAAGTTTTTTTAGAGGCCTCGAAGAGCGTGGTTTGTTAGCTCCTTCTACGGCAACTTTGGTAGGCGATGTTTCCTCTAAAGTCCTTACTTTTAAGTTTGAGATGAGAATAGGGCGGGCAAGAAATTTCAGTGTGATACTGTCGACAGTAATTTAAAGAAGATTGATCCCAACTTTAGCTAACGGATTGGTGTTGTTTTGGTATATTTCGTTTGTTATGTTTGGTTAGGTTTTGCTTTTAGATTCCTTTGTATTTTTTTTAAAACAATATATTATTATTAATCAAATTACAAGATGGAGGGAGGCAATCTAACACAATGGATGGCTAACCCCTACAGAACACGAAACATGACACGAGTTATATGTTTGCAAAGATAGCAAACGTAATACAATTTTCTACACACTATTAACAAATATTGAGATTAGCACACGGATTACTCAACCAAGAAAGCCAATCGATCCTTTTATCTTTTAATCTTCTAAATATCCACTCGAATGATATCGTTTGGATTTCATTTAGAGCGACCGGAATACTCTAATTTTTGCCACGAAAGATCATATTATTTCGGTTCCGCCAAATTTAGTATGCATATACCATTTGTATTTGTTTGTGGTTGGTTTTTTTTAAACTCGATATAGATAGTTTTCGTTAGATGTATAACTTTCTATGTACGAGCCTCAGGCCGCCCCTTTTTGTATCTCTCGTGTTGTTGACATTTTCTTTAAAAAAACGTCTTCTTTATTTTTAAGTTTTCGTTCATTTAAAAAAATAACTCCGTATTAATTTAATTAGATAATAATATAATCAGTGGTGTATTATTTAATTGTATAAATTTTACATGTAACTAACATAGTTAGATTATGAGCGGTTCATTCTCTTCTACGTATGTTTTAGAAGCGACGTATCGAACACCATCAACCTAAAATTTCTAAACGTATTTAATTTAATATCTTATAAACAATATACTTTTCCTAAAAGAATATAGTGAGTAATAGAGGATTACAATATAAAAAATAAAAAATATTCACTTTGTAAACTTAACTTTTGTGAGATGTCTTTAACATGTATAGAAGTATCCACTGCGGATCCAGTGTATTAAGATGGGAGACGCCCGCCCCCGGTGGATTTAGAAATTTTAGTGCAAATTTTTTCGGTTTTTCGATTTTGTCCCCGGTGGAAAAAAAAATTTGCCCCAAACCATTCATATTTTGCCCCAAAACCTTCGTATTTTGCCCAAAAACCTTCAAATTTTGCTCAAAAAACTCTATATTTTGCCCCAAAACATCTATATTTTGCAACAAAAAAAATTCCCTACGTTTTAAAAAAAAATTCGCCCCCGGTGAAAAAAATTTCTGAATCCGCCACTGGAAGTATCGTATTTAATAGTTATTATTAATTTTAGAATGACTGTTGGGAAGTTATCCCACATCGGTAATGGACAAAAACAAATGTATGCATATAAGTCAAAGGAGAAGTCCCTCTATCACCAATTGATTTTAGAAAATGATGGATTCTTAGACTTATATGTTGTACATGTTGTTGAACTATACAATTTATTAATTCTGTTATGGTATCAGCCTGATCCTTACCCTAAATTACCTGTTCCGTTCTTCTTTTCTAATTTTCTTTTATTGTCGTCAAGGTTTCTGTCCGTTTCGTTACTGCAGATTAATACGGAATCTTTGAGTATTTGGTTGATGTTATCTTTTGAGCCACTATCAAATATTATTTATCTATCGTCGTAACCTTCTGATTTCAACTCAATCAATTAGTTAATTAATTTGTGTCCTCAATTAGTTAATTGATTTGCTTATTAAATCAATTACATACCACCTAGTTCTTTTTTGGATTCCACCGCCACCAAGTTTTTATTATTTGTTGAGTTAGTTACCACTTTTATTATATCTATTACAAACGACAACAGCCCTGTTGCCTTTAATTCTGCTGTCTGCACCATGAAGACTCCTTCAACCACTAATTATCATGCCCAGTTAAGCAACTATAGGAGTCGTCGTGTTCCCCGTTGTCAACTTTGTAAAATTAATGGACATTATGCATCTACTTGTCCTGATTTGCCATCATATGCCCGTCATGGCCATGATGCAGTCCATGACAGTCGCACTCCTGCCCGATGGTATGTTGATTCTGGTGCATCGGCTCATATTACTTCGTCATTCCACCATCTAGACTCGGCTATCCCTTACTCAGGTAATGAACGTGTCATAGTCGGTAACGGTAGCTCTCTACCCATTACTCACGTTGGCACAACCTCTCTTCCCAAAAAATCTTCAACTACTTGATGTTCTCGTTGTTCCCTTTATTACTAAAAATTTATTATCTATTAGTAAATTAACCTCTGATAACCATATTGATATTTTGATCTCTGACAAAATATTTACGATTCTGAATCGTCAGACAAAGGAAACACTAGCCACAGGTCGCAGGCATGACGATCTATATGTGTTAGAGCGAGGACAACGGGCTTTTCTCTCTCATCTCAAGTCTAGTAAACTACGGGGATCATACAAGTTGTGGCACCACCGACTGGGACATGTCTCTTATTCTGTTATTTCTCTTTTAAATAAACAAGGTAGGTTGTCAGTCACATCTTTATTAACGACACCCGGTCTCTGTTCTCCTTGTCAGCTTTCAAAAAGCAAGCATTTACCATTTAGTGTTAATGAAAAGCGGTCTGTACGAGTTCTATACCTAGTACACTGTGATTTATGGGGACCTGCGCCTGTTACTTCCACAAATGGGTTTCGTTATTATGTGATTTTTGTTGATGACTATTCCAGGTTTGAAAGGATCCGAAACTAATCATCCGGACGTTGTCCATATTGATTACAAACGAATTACAATAGTTGATAACATTGCGAGGTACTTGCCCTCTATATGATACATCTTACAAACGTTGCATTTATTCTTAAAAGGCAATCTATAGTTACATCCAGAATTGACATAATCGCCTGACATTTCATAATATTCAAATGACATAAACCGCCATTTACTTAATAATAGTCTCTATGAACTTCAATGACTCGAATGCAACGCCTTATGATATAAGTCCTTAATAGCCTCAAGTAGTATCCTTAGTACGAGCTAATGCACAGCGGAAGACTTAATTCATACCTGAGAATAACATGCTTTAAAATGTCAACATAAAGTTGGTGAGATATAGGTTTAATGCCGGCAGCGATATATATATATATATAGACCACAAGATTTCATATATAAACATTTTCATAAAAATATTCTAAGTGGTTGAGCACTTGGTAACCATACTTAACATTCAATCACGTCGCATATTCCCTTTAATATGAAATCTTACTACACCGTACCAAGTGTAGTCACAAAACGAAGTACTGTGCAACCGTTGAATACTGGTCGTCCAGTCCGGTTGGGGTTGTCAGGCCCGATAGATCTATCAACAGGATTCGCGTTTACAATACCGCTGTAAATATTAGTTACCAAGCTACAGGGAAGTATGCCAGTGGTACAACTCAACGTAGAATATATTTTTCAGTTACTTGTGTCCATAACGTAAATCATTTATAAAAACAGCGCATGTATTCTCAGCCCAAAAATATTTAGAGTTTAAAAGGGACTATATACTCACTTTCGTCTTGAAGATATATATATTTTGACTTGGTCTCCGGTTGATATCACGAACCTATCCATATATAATATATCAATACCTTTTCTTTTTAAACAAACGTCACATATATATACTTGTTATACTTTTAATACTTTTAATAATTCCTTAGTCCGTAGTTAGCAGTTCGATGTTAGTAATTCAATTTTAATGGTTCATTTTTAGATGTTTAATAAACCCCCAACGAAATAATAAAACCCCCATCGTATATGTATTGGTCGAGATTAATCTTGACCCACGGTACCGGTGTTGTCAAATGACGTGTTGCGTACATAAAGTACCGGTGTTATCAAATGACGTGTTGCGTACAATCATGGGATCTTATGATTAATCTTCTCGTGTTGTTTACGGGTAATCCTGAACCATATAAAATTGAATTATAAGTACATATATATAAAATATCATGTTATCTTAAAAAGATGTGATTTATTTAATTTTTCCCAATTATTTTCGTGGCTAAACTAGTCTTGGATATCCGATTTTGTTTCGGTCATAGTTTCTTCGTTACAACTCCGTTTTCGTTGATTCAACTTGCCATCTCCTTGGATCGAGTCCCTCTTTAAGACTATGAACTGTAAATACCTTAGTTTGTATTCAAAATCACACGGCATAGGTGAAACTTTAGTGAAACTTATGAAGTTAAACATTTTTGTTACAAAAAATATCATTTAATGACCATTTTTCTAAAAATACTTATACTTTGAATTAAATCATGAAATTTTTATGTGTTAACATATTTATAGTAAAAATCATTTTTCCAGAGAATAAACTTCCAATTCAAAGTTTAAGATGGTTTTTAATTATCCAACCCAAAACAGCCCCCGGTTGCACTCCGACGTCGTAAAAACAGTTTTTAAGGTGTTCTTTGAAAAACCAAGTTATACCTTGTTAAATTAGCATATACTTAAGTTATATTACAGGTCTTGAAGTATTTTAAAAGTTAAGTTAGAAGAATCTATTTAGTTTGCAAACAAGTTTGAAAACTTTCAAACTATGTTCTTGTTGTTAAAATTGTATACCACAAAATATGATAGCTATATATATATGAATCGAATAAAGTTATGAACATAGTTACTACCTCAAGTTCCTTGGACAAGGTTGCTGTAAAAGAGGAGTAAAAAGCTAGAACCAAAAGGGTGATGGAATTGGATGAAAGATTGGAAGTAAGTTTGTGTTCTTGGAAGGATTTCTTGAAGTGTTTTTGTAAGGTTTTCTTATGAGGTTTAAGTGTTGTTTTTGAAGCTAAATGATGGGGAAAATGCTTAGAGATGATCAAGTATGAAGTTAAGAGTATTTTGAGAGAGAAATGGAAGTGTAAGTATGAGAAAATGGGGTGAAGAAATGGTGTGCATGCATAAAAACGTTTTTAGGTTATAAAGGAAAAAAAAATACCTAACTTTGTTTTCTTGCTAAATAATTCATGCTACTTGACAAATGGTTGGTTCCACATATTTCTTAATCATTTAAGGCTGCTAAGGAGCAGATTTTTATTGGTATATACCAATAGTAAATACATCTAGAAGCTGCGTATGATACGGGTACATATACCCTAGGTATACGTATAGAAATCTTTGAGAAAACGGAACGAGGATTCAAATATAGCTATCTTTTGTAAATATACTTATATTATTTTATGTATTTAAGTCTTTAAAAGTGATTAAATACATTACTTATACGATATATGTATAAACATTATAGGTCATAAGTATTTAAGTCAAATAACGTTACGTATGGTTATCGTTTTGAAAACTTAAGTTAGTAGTTTCAAAATATACTTATAACTTATTGTTATTAATACAAAATGAGATATTAAAACATTCTTAGATCATGTTAAATATGTATATATACATATATATACACAAACGTATAATTATCATATATTGTATAGTTCGTGATATCATCGGTCAAACTAGACGGTCAAACGTTGTGTAAAACTCTTTTCGAAAACATAAGTCTCAACAATTTGGATTACTTATCATGTTGGTAAGGTTTAATTTATGTAAATATTAATCTTATAAGTATAGAACGATCGAAAAAGTGCGGGTCAACTTTAGGGTTTTTGCTTATCGTGTCGGAACCATATAGAGATTAGAGTTTAAATTTGGTCGGAAATTTCCGGGTCGTTACAGTACCCACCCGTTAAAGAAATTTCGTCCTCGAAATTTGGTAGAGGTTGTCATAAATAACAATAGGAATGTTTTCATGACGAATATGAGGTAATAATGAAATTTTATCATTATTGAAAGATTTAGATAAAACGATTCGGTTATGTGAGACGCACGAGCGAAGCTATCACAAAAGAGTGAAATGAGTAAATATAGAATTGTTGTAACCGATGACGTGATTAGGATTGATTTCCGGAATTTATGGAAAATCTTACGTAATAAGATTTGGTTCTTTGGCGATCAAGATCTTCTTTGATTTAGTGCGGCGATCTGTTTCGATTTCTTTGTCGAATATTTTGCTATAAATCCATTTCCTTCTCTTCCTTATTTCCACAACTCACATCTTCTATCCTTTCTCCTTCAACTCATACCTTAAAGTATTCTTTTAAATGCTCCATCCCGTTCTAATTCTTGTTATACTTCTAACTTTCATATCTTTCATTCTTCTCTTTCATTTATCGCCAGAAGAATCTATTTACTTCTATCCTTTCCTCGGAATTATAATATTTTTAATTCTCCCGTGTCTTTATGTTGCAATACGTATTGATATACACGGTTTGTAAATCCTGGGTGATTTTCGTGTAACATCCCGCCTTTTTCCGTTTTCTTTTCCGTTATACTAATTTAAACTCCGTTATATGTTTATAACATCTCCCGTTAATACGCGTTTTAAAATATTCCGTTTAGGTATTTTCCGCACCCGACTACAAACTCGAGGGACTAAAATTGACACGGGGCAAACTAGTTGACTAGGTCACCTAGTCTACCCCAATCACCACCATTCAACCATCTCTCACTCTCTCCCTCTTTCTCTCTAGCAAGAACACACCCAATTTCCAAATTCATTCAATCATCATCTAAATTCGATCTAGGAGGCTTACAACAAAATAAACTACATATTTGGAATCCTCTCTTCATCCTCTTCAATTTGATACCAACTTCATCTCATTTGGGTAACTTTCTAAAATCACTAATTTTATGTGTTCTTGAGATTTTTGAGTTATAAAGTTGTTAATTAGTGTCTATGGCTCATTGTGATGTCGTGTATGTAATTTGTATGCTCGATTCGTTGTTTTTGGTGTAACTAGTTCAATATGAAAATTACTTGCTAAATCCTTAATTTTGGATGATCAAATGTTGTTAGATTGTTAAAGTGCATATTTTAAAAGTGTTACTAGTATCATTAGCTTCGTTTTGATGTATAGGTTGATTAAGGAAACTCCAAGAACATGATTAATGATTTTGTGAACTTGGATTAGGGTTTGATGAGCTTTACATGAACTTTTGATGCGTCAAATGCTATGAGATATTGTTGTTAAGTGTTTTGTTGCAATGTGTGTTTGATTACCTTCAAAACGGCATATCACATGTGTGAATTGGATTCCCGAAACTTAAAATGCATTTGATGAACTTGAAACTTTGAAAATGGATTCTTAATGATCACTTGACGGAAAATCGGTTATTGAAATTGATGTTTTTGTTTGATGAAACGTGTTTAGTTGTTTTCCTTGTCAAATTACCTTTCCGACGATATATAGTATGCATTTTGGATGTTTTCGGTTCATAAAATAGGTTAATTTGAGTTTTGGTTCGTGACTTGGTCTTTTTCTGCAAACTGCATGTTTCCCAGGTATTGCGCGCCGCGCATATACCCGCGCGCCGCGCAAAATTATAAATCCCAGATGTTTGCCTTCGTGGTTAAGTTCTGACCAGGATTTACACTTGGGTGCGCGCCGCGCAACCCTTTGCGCGCCGCGCATATGCCCAGCTCATTTTAGTTTTTATTTTTCCTTTCACAAAATGTTTCCCGCTTAACCGTAACTCCGATTAACATGAAACTTGGCCATTCTGCTCATAAATGATTTCTCATCATGAGAAAATTGTCGGACACCCGATCCGACCCCGTTGACTTTGACTTTGACCAAGTTTGACTTTTAGTCAAACTTAACCAAACAATTATACGATCGTTCTAACATGCTTAGTTACTTGTATCGTGCATGAAACTTGACTAGTTGATTCACATGCTACATAATCGAGTCGTAACGAGCCATAGGACTAATTGAACATCTTTGACCTATCGTGTTTACCGTTATTGATACAAACCTATTGTTTAGGTCAAGACTAGCATTGTTCTTTGCACACGTTTACTTGTCGAAGTACTTTACTACTCGTGCACTCAAGGTGAGATCATAGTCCCACTTTTACTCTTTTTGAACTTACATTTGGGATGAGAAAACATAAACATTTCTTTACTAAGTGAACACAAGTACAGGAAAACAAACATTCTACATACGAGTTTAGAACAAAATCCTCAATTCGATTATCATTAGTTACACTTGCCGGGTGTAAGCGAGAACTTATGTTGTATGGATCCATATGGGTTTGACAAACCCTCATTCAAACGGTTCGCTACCGTTTACGAATGAAATATATTTTCGAGAAAGAGTGTATGTTCTAGCACTAAGTGATGGGGTTCAATGGGAGAAATGTTAAGCATTGATAATTGGGTGCTCGTGAAACGAACTTTTGGAATGTATTACTATTATTTCATTGATGCAAATCTTGTGGTTCACTTGTACTTACTTACTTAAACCTATGATTTCACCAACGTTTTCGTTGACAGATTTCTATGTTTTTCTCAGGTCCTTGAACGATACATGATACATGCTTCCGCTCATTATTTTGATACTTGCATTGGATGTCGAGAATATATATGCATACATGGAGCGTCTTTTGGATACTTTTAAAATGTGTCGCATAAGTTTCATTTGTACTTAAAACTTTGTATCGTAACTTGTGGTAGAACTATTCTTGTAAACTTGAACAACCTTTACATTTGAAATGAATGCGACATATCTTTTGGTCAAACGTTGTTTTAAAGACTTATGACCACGTAACGGGACCTAAGTAGACGGCGCCGTCAATGATGATTTGGTCGGGTCGCTACAGATGGTATCAGAGCGTTGGTTGTAGGGATTTAGAGTTCATTAGTGTCAACCCCGAGTCATAGGGTACATTGGTGAGTCTAGACTACAACCGGCATATAGACTTGAAGTAGGAATTACTTGACTACTTGTGCATTTATACTCGAACGCTTCTACTCATATCTACTCTTAGTTCATCTTAATCTCACGTTGTTTAATTTGATTGACACGCCACCTTGACTATATGAAATGATGTCGAATGCACATATGAATCAGGGTAATATAATTTCCGGGATTATATTACGGTGACTCATATGAACGTTCCGACATTATGACATAAAGAATTTAAGGCGAGTCGAGGAAAAACTTCTCTTTATCTTTATTCTATATCACGGTTAGTATTATTGAGAATACTAATCAATGATATTCTTGTGTCTTGAAGGAACAATGGCTCCTCGTCGTGTACGCCGCAATGAAACTCCCGAACAAGCTCTCGAACGGATGATAGCCACCGCCGTAGATGCGGCCATGGCCGGTCACTCATCCAACAACAACAATAATAATAACAACCACAACAACAACAACAACAACAACAATGGAGCCGGAAACTCAAACGAGGGATGCTCCTATAAAGCTTTCATGGGGTGCAAACCTCACACTTTTGATGGAACCGGGGGACCGGTCGTGCTCACCCGATGGTTTGAGCAAACGGAAGCCGTCTTTAGCATAAGCGGTTGTCGGGACCAAGACAAGGTCAAATACTCCACTCACACCTTCGCCGGTGTCGCTCTTACATGGTGGAACACCTATGTTCAATCGGTGGGTACCGATGAAGCTCATGCCCTCTCTTGGGCCGATCTAAAGGAAAAGATGATTGTTGAATATTTTCCGCGCGAAGAAACCCGAAAGCTTGAGGAAGAACTAAGAGCTTTGAAAGCGGTCGGAAACGATCTTAAAGCTTATAATCAACGCTTCGCCGAACTATCCTTGATGTGTCCTAATCTTGTTAACCTCGAATCCCAAAAGATTGAGCTCTACATGCTCGGTCTTCCAAAAAGCATCAAACAAGGGGTGATGTCATCCAAACCCACTACTCATCAAGCCGCTATGAACATGGCTCGCCAACTAATTGAAACGGTTGACGAAATCGTAGTGCCGGCTCCTAAGGCCGAGGACAAGTCGGGTGGCAACAAAAGGAAATGGGAAGCCACTCCATCAACCAACTACAACAACAACACCTTCACCAAAAAGCCCTTCAACAACGACGGCAAGAGGGGTTATGCCGGGAACCTACCTCTTTGCAACAAATGCAACAAACATCACTTTGGTGAATGTGGCAAGTTAATTTGCCACCGGTGCCAGGGAGTTGGTCATAAGGCCAACGATTGTAAAAGTGCCACTCCCGTTGCTCGAAAGTGGCCCAATGCACCAAAGACGGGCACTTGTTACGAATGTGGTCAAACGGGTCATTATAGAAATGCATGCCCAAAGAAGAAAGCCAACCCCAACAACCGAGGCCGAGCCTTTAACATCAACACCGAGGAAGCCCGAGATGACAATGAACTAGTCACGGGTACGTTTCTTCTCAACAACTCTTATGTTACTTGCTTATTCGATTCGGGTGCCGATAAATGTTTTGTGTCCAAGACTTTAGCTCCTACCCTTTGCACTCCACCACACCCTTTAGATACTACTTATTCCATCGAAGTGGCCGACGGAAAACTCTTAAGTGCCGACACATATTACCGGGGGTGTACTTTGAACATTTTGGGTAAGGAATTTGAAATTGACTTGATACCCATGGAACTAGGAAGCTTTGATGTAATAATCGGTATGAATTGGTTAGTCAAAACGAAATCTCACATTCTTTGTGATCTTAACGCAATCCGAATTCCTATCGAGAATGGTGAACCTTTGATCGTCTATGGCGATAAGAGTTGCACCGGACTCAACCTCGTTTCGTGTATTAAAGTTAGAAAACTACTTCGTAAGGGTTGTTTTGCGATCCTTGCTCACGTTAAGAAAGTCGAGTCCGATGAGAAGCACATCGATGATGTGCCAATTGTTAGTGACTATTCCGATGTATTTCCCGACGAATTGCCGGGTCTTCCGCCTCATCGACCGGTTGAATTCCAAATCGATCTTATTCCGGGAGCCGCACCCGTAGCGCGTGCACCATATAGACTCGCTCCATCTGAAATGCAAGAATTGCAAAGTCAAATCCAAGAACTACTTGATCGTGGTTTTATCCAACCTAGCCATTCACCTTGGGGCGCTCCGATTTTGTTTGTTAAAAAGAAAGACGGATCCCTACGAATGTGCATTGATTATCGTGAACTAAATAAATTGACGGTTAGGAACCGATATCCTCTTCCTCGCATCGATGACCTCTTTGATCAACTACAAGGGTCTTGTGTATATTCGAAAATCGATCTCCGCTCGGGTTATCATCAATTGAGGGTTAAGGGGGAAGATGTCTCCAAAACCGCTTTCCGAACTCGTTATGGTAGTTATGAATTCCTTGTCATGCCATTTGGTCTCACTAACGCACCGGCGGTGTTCATGGATCTTATGAACCGCGTGTGCAAACTGTATCTCGATAAATTCGTTATTGTGTTCATCGATGACATATTGATCTATTCTAAAAATGAAGAAGAGCACGAACAACATCTCCGACTTGTGCTTGAACTTTTAAGACAAGAACAACTCTATGCCAAATTCTCCAAGTGTGAATTTTGGTTAAAGGAAGTTCAATTTCTTGGTCATGTTGTAAGTGACCAAGGTATTAAAGTCGATCCAACGAAAATCGAAGCCATTAGCAAATGGGAGACTCCTACTACTCCTACTCACATTCGTCAATTTTTGGGTCTCGCCGGGTACTATCGTAGATTCATCGAAAACTTCTCTTTGGTTGCACGTCCTCTAACCGCATTGACTCACAAGGGAAAGAAATTCATCTGGGCGACCGAACATGAGTCCGCATTCCAAATCTTGAAAACGAAGCTAACCACCGCTCCTATCTTGTCACTTCCCGAAGGCAATGATGACTTTGTTGTATATTGTGATGCCTCGAAACATGGTTTTGGGTGTGTATTGATGCAACGAACGAAAGTCATTGCTTATGCTTCTCGACAACTCAAAATTCATGAACGAAACTATACGACACATGATCTCGAACTCGGAGCCGTTGTCTTTGCACTTAAAATGTGGAGACACTATCTTTATGGAACCAAGAGTACTATCTTTACCGACCACAAAAGTCTTCAACACATCTTCGATCAAAAGCAACTAAACATGAGACAACGACGGTGGATTGAAACCTTAAACGATTACGATTGCGAGCTTCGTTACCATCCCGGGAAGGCAAATGTAGTAGCCGATGCCTTAAGTCGAAAAGAAAGAGCGGTGCCTCTTCGTGTCCGAGCCTTAAACATCACCATCCACACAAACCTTAATAGTCAAATTCGGGTAGCCCAAGATGAGGCTCTCAAGGATGAAAACCTTTCACACGAGCTCTTGAACATTCTCGTCTCTCGATTCAAAATTAGGGAGACCGGACTCCGATATTACGCCGGAAGGATTTGGGTGCCTAGTTATGGGGACCTACGAAGCCTTATTTTAGATGAAGCCCATAAGTCACGATACTCGATTCACCCCGGTGCCAATAAGATGTACCACGACCTTAAACAACTATATTGGTGGCCGAACATCAAAAGGGACGTAGCTACTTATGTTTCCAAGTGTTTGACATGTTCCAAAGTCAAAGCCGAACACCAAAGACCGTCCGGACTACTTCAACAACCCGAGATCCCGCAATGGAAGTGGGAAAGGATAACGATGGATTTTATCACCAAGCTACCAAAAACGACGGGCGGTTATGATACCATTTGGGTTATTGTTGACCGTCTCACCAAATCCGCACACTTCCTTGCCATGAAAGAAACGGACAAAATGGAGAAACTTGCACAACTTTACATTAAGGAGATCGTAGCCCGACACGGTATACCTTTATCGATTATCTCCGACCGAGATGGCCGTTTCGTTTCTAGATTTTGGCGTACATTGCAAGAAGCGTTGGGAACGCGTTTAGACATGAGCACCGCATATCATCCTCAAACCGATGGACAAAGCGAACGTACAATTCAAACCTTAGAGGACATGTTACGAGCTTGCGTGGTTGATTTCGGAAAAGCTTGGGACAAGCACTTACCTCTCGCCGAGTTCTCTTACAACAATAGTTATCATGCGAGTATTAAAGCCGCACCTTTTGAAGTGCTATATGGCCGCAAATGTCGTTCACCTCTTTGTTGGGCCGAGGTAGGCGACGTGCAAATCACCGGACCCGAACTCATTCACGAAACCACCGAGAAAATCATTCAAATCCGAGATAGGCTTAGGACGGCCCGAAGTCGTCAAAAGAGCTATACCGACAAACGACGCAACGATCTTGAATTTCAAGTCGGTGACCGAGTAATGTTAAAAGTCGCACCTTGGAAGGGTGTAATCCGTTTTGGGAAACGCGGGAAGCTAAATCCGCGGTATATTGGTCCTTTCGAAATCTTGGAGCGTATTGGAACCGTTGCTTATCGTTTAGATCTTCCGCCTCAATTGAACTCCGTTCATCCTACTTTCCATGTATCCAACTTGAAAAAGTGTCTTGCCGAACCCGATATCATCATCCCTCTCGAGGGACTTACTATTGATGACAAACTTCATTTTGTGGAGGAACCGGTTGAAATTGTGGACACCTCCGTCAAGACATTGAAACAAAGCCGAATCCCGATTGTTAAAGTCCGTTGGAACGCCAAAAGGGGACCCGAGTTTACTTGGGAAAGACAAGATCAAATGCAAAGGAAGTATCCTCATCTATTCGTGAATTCGGAAACGCAAGATCTCGAGGAAGAAACAACGACTACTACGCCTACTTAAATTTCGGGACGAAATTTCTTTTAAGGAGTAGGTAATGTAACATCCCGCCTTTTTCCGTTTTCTTTTCCGTTATACTAATTTAAACTCCGTTATATGTTTATAACATCTCCCGTTAATACGCGTTTTAAAATATTCCGTTTAGGTATTTTCCGCACCCGACTACAAACTCGAGGGACTAAAATTAACACGGGGCAAACTAGTTGACTAGGTCACCTAGTCTACCCCAATCACCACCATTCAACCATCTCTCACTCTCTCCCTCTTTCTCTCTAGCAAGAACACACCCAATTTCCAAATTCATTCAATCATCATCTAAATTCGATTTAGGAGGCTTACAACAAAATAAACTACATATTTGGAATCCTCTCTTCATCCTCTTCAATTTGATACCAACTTCATCTCATTTGGGTAACTTTCTAAAATCACTAATTTTATGTGTTCTTGAGATTTTTGAGTTATAAAGTTGTTAATTAGTGTCTATGGCTCATTGTGATGTCGTGTATGTAATTTGTATGCTCGATTCGTTGTTTTTGGTGTAACTAGTTCAATATGAAAATTACTTGCTAAATCCTTGATTTTGGATGATCAAATGTTGTTAGATTGTTAAAGTGCATGTTTTAAAAGTGTTACTAGTATCATTAGCTTCGTTTTGATGTATAGGTTGATTAAGGAAACTCCAAGAACATGATTAATGATTTTGTGAACTTGGATTAGGGTTTGATGAGCTTTACATGAACTTTTGATGCGTCAAATGCTATGAGATATTGTTGTTAAGTGTTTTGTTGCAATGTGTGTTTGATTACCTTCAAAACGGCATATCACATGTGTGAATTGGATTCCCGAAACTTAAAATGCATTTGATGAACTTGAAACTTTGAAAATGGATTCTTAATGATCACTTGACGGAAAATCGGTTATTGAAATTGATGTTTTTGTTTGATGAAACGTGTTTAGTTGTTTTCCTTGTCAAATTACCTTTCCGACGATATATAGTATGCATTTTGGATGTTTTCGGTTCATAAAATAGGTTAATTTGAGTTTTGGTTCGTGACTTGGTCTTTTTCTGCAAACTGCATGTTTCCCAGGTATTGCGCGCCGCGCATATACCCGCGCGCCGCGCAAAATTAGAAATCCCAGATGTTTGCCTTCGTGGTTAAGTTCTGACCAGGATTTACACTTGGGTGCGCGCCGCGCAACCCTTTGCGCGCCGCGCATATGCCCAGCTCATTTTAGTTTTTATTTTTCCTTTCACAAAATGTTTCCCGCTTAACCGTAACTCCGATTAACATGAAACTTGGCCATTCTGCTCATAAATGATTTCTCATCATGAGAAAATTGTCGGACACCCGATCCGACCCCGTTGACTTTGACTTTGACCAAGTTTGACTTTTAGTCAAACTTAACCAAACAATTATACGATCGTTCTAACATGCTTAGTTACTTGTATCGTGCATGAAACTTGACTAGTTGATTCACATGCTACATAATCGAGTCGTAACGAGCCATAGGACTAATTGAACATCTTTGACCTATCGTGTTTACCGTTATTGATACAAACCTATTGTTTAGGTCAAGACTAGCATTGTTCTTTGCACACGTTTACTTGTCGAAGTACTTTACTACTCGTGCACTCAAGGTGAGATCATAGTCCCACTTTTACTCTTTTTGAACTTACATTTGGGATGAGAAAACATAAACATTTCTTTACTAAGTGAACACAAGTACAGGAAAACAAACATTCTACATACGAGTTTAGAACAAAATCCTCAATTCGATTATCATTAGTTACACTTGCCGGGTGTAAGCGAGAACTTATGTTGTATGGATCCATATGGGTTTGACAAACCCTCATTCAAACGGTTCGCTACCGTTTACGAATGAAATATATTTTCGAGAAACAGTGTATGTTCTAGCACTAAGTGATGGGGTTCAATGGGAGAAATGTTAAGCATTGATAATTGGGTGCTCGTGAAACGAACTTTTGGAATGTATTACTATTATTTCATTGATGCAAATCTTGTGGTTCACTTGTACTTACTTACTTAAACCTATGATTTCACCAACGTTTTCGTTGACAGATTTCTATGTTTTTCTCAGGTCCTTGAACGATACATGATACATGCTTCCGCTCATTATTTTGATACTTGCATTGGATGTCGAGAATATATATGCATACATGGAGCGTCTTTTGGATACTTTTAAAATGTGTCGCATAAGTTTCATTTGTACTTAAAACTTTGTATCGTAACTTGTGGTAGAACTATTCTTGTAAACTTGAACAACCTTTACATTTGAAATGAATGCGACATATCTTTTGGTCAAACGTTGTTTTAAAGACTTATGACCACGTAACGGGACCTAAGTAGACGGCGCCGTCAATGATGATTTGGTCGGGTCGCTACATTTCGGCCTTTGTATTCTTCATTATTTTTCAAAGCTTCATACTTTCGTTTTCTCTTCCTGACTTCGAGTCAAGCGAGTAATGGTCCGGAATTTGTAAATATGAGATTCGAAATGAGTATAGCTAATGCTCTAAGAAAGAAATGGTAATAGGACAAATTTTGATTTGTCAAATTACCAGAATACCCCGAAAAAGATAGAACTGTCAGGATGACATGTTCCTATTATGTTTGAGAATTGGATAGAATGTAAGAGCCGTGTAACATGGCACATGATGATGGTACTGTGAATCATCACATTTCATTAGAAACTTAACATGACTTACTGTAATATAATGAAGTTGATCAAGTTTCATTATATTATACTAATTCATGCATCAGTTCCCAACACTGCTTCAGAACATTCCTATTTTAAACTTGAAGGTTTTAGAACTTAGAAACTAACACAGTTTCTTTTATGTTGTAACGCAGATATTACGGAGAGATAAATATTCTCAGATAAGAATAGTTGTGAAAATATTTCCAGAAATATGGAGAATATGTATAACGGAAGATATGAAGATATCTTATAATATCTAGGATAAGATGATGATGAAGAATATCATCGGGAAAGGTTTAGGATAAGGGGTAGGGTTTTTACTAATGGTTTCAGCAGGCACTGAATCGTTTGAATCCTTTGAAAGCAGATTCAGTTCTTGTGATTTATCTACATCCTCCTTCATACTTTGCTCAATCCGTTTTCCAGTTCCAACTCTCCTCTTTTTCTAAGCTTTACCAACACAATGTACTTCATCATTAAACTTTTGACTGTTAAAGTCGTTTACAGTTTTTGCTGCTTCTTCAGCATTTCAAGAACTACTTCATAGTCCAGGATTTTTTTTTCAGAACTTCACATTCGAAATATGTAATTCTTAGGGATAGTCGTTCTCGGTATAACTGGGAGAATTTCTACGAGATTTTCAAAATACTGATTGCGGATCTCGCCAAAGAGATAACGAGTTGCTGGTACGTCTGCTGATGATGTTGTGAAAAAGGTTCTCCGGTAACAACGGCGAAAGGACAAAGTATAAATATCGAGATTATAATAGGAGTAGTCTCACTGAGAAGTCGAAGTGGAGCTGTGACAAAATTAGCTTCTTGAAAAGGAATCGTATGATTGTTTTTGATAATGAATGATAAGGAATTCGACGCGGATACGTTTTAACTATAACTTCGGTTTCGAAAATTTTTCAGGTGCATCACTGTATGCATAAATCTTTCTTCCGTAAACGAGGTGCGGCTGGTTCAACTTCTCGATCGAGGTGTTTTCAAGAATCATGAAAAGATTTGAATGAGGATTATAATTGTCGAAGTACAAATGAGGTTTAGGATGAAATCAAGTGGCAAACTTGAAGAATTATTTAGTTTCATATGTTATAATCAATATTTTAATTTAATTCATTTTAATTGTCCAAAGTTAGCAGTCCAATAGTCCGATGGTTCAATGATTCATATATAATTTAATATATAATATTCGAATTAAATAATACGTATCGTGACCCGTATACCGGTCTCGGTGTCGATCACAACTCAAAGTATATATATATTTTGAAATCAACTCTGACCCTGTATAGCCAACTCCCGCCTTCACATATAGAGTGTCTACGGTTGTTCCGAAATATATATATAGATGGGTCGATATGATAAGTCGAAACCTTGCATACGTGTCCCGTTATTTAAAGTGCGTAAAAGTAAATAACAGAAATTAAATGATGATAAATAAAATTGCGAGAATGTAAATTGCGATAAATTAAATGTTAATCAGTTAACTGGGAACAGTTAGCCGGAACAGTTAGCGTGAAATCCTATCACAATTTCAATTAATTAATTCGTTTGTTTCTAACACTTTTTATTTTTGTCCAATGTTTTCTTCATTATGCCACTTGTTGGATTCTGATAGATCAAAATCCAAATATGAAATTTGAATAGAAATGGTTATTCTGTGGTGAACGGATACGTATATCGGTAGTTGTAAGTAGGATAGTAAATGACCGTTGAATCAGATTTAGAGAATGTACAACGTAACTTATTAATGTGAATTCTAAATATTCCTCGGGTACTACCCACCCGTTAAAATATTTTCATCATTAACAGTTTGTACGAAAGAATTTTTAATTACAATCTTTATAAAAATATACTTGCATATATATTTTCTTCAGATGTAATCATAGATTCAATGAGTCAATGAAGTATTAAACTCATTTGATTTATCGTTAATACTAGATTACATAACTTCTAAAGCATTAGAGATTACATAATCGCCAGGTCGAACGAAGATAAATGAGGTAAAACGATACGTAAAGCGAAGATAATCGATGTAGAACGATATATAGAACGAAGATCATACTCGAAGTTCCGATGAGGTTTTTGAGGTATGTGATGTTGATATCCGAGATACAGTTTGTGATGTTGAGATTTTGGGGGTGACAAAAGTACTGTCGGCGTTGTTGATAGTGATACAGATTATGCTGCTGGTGCTGCTGCTGGTGTTTGTAACCTTCGCACCGTATTTTCTAAAGCCACTACCCGAGCGCGAAGCTCGTTGACTTCTTCTATTATACCGGGATGATTGACAGTTGGAACGAGCGAATGAACAAGATTCGAAATATGGGTTAGTATGTAATCATGACGAGATACTCTAGAAATGAGCGAGAAAATGGTGTTTCGAATAGGTTCGCCGGTAAGTGCTTCAGGTTCATCGTTAAGAGGACAATTTGGTGGATGGAATGGATCACCTTCTTCTTGTCTCAAGAGATTTAGTATATTACGAACCCATCCCCAATTCATCCAAAATAGATGATGGGAAATTGGTTGATCCATTCCGGTGACGCTGTTCTCGGAGCTCGAATGGAAATCCATATCGGCGTAGCTATCGAAGTCGGAGGAATTCGAACTGGATGAAGAATCCATCTTGTATAGTCGGAGAAATGAATTTTTGGTTTGGAATAGATTATAGGAGTTGGGTTTGGTACTCTTCAATACATAATTTACATATGTATATATAATATCAAAATCCCATGAATTACGGAGAATCTTTGAAATACGTCAGGCAATGTCTATAGTAACAGATACGCTAAGATATGAATTTTGTCTATACACTATCGATGCACTAAATGCAGTAAGACGTGTCTAGACTTAAGAATGATAAGCAGGCAGTTCCCTAAGGATGATAAGCAGATGATTTCCGACTAGGATTGATAAGCAAAACTTTTGACAGGCAGACACGGTCAAAGTCCAGACTCACTTAATGTATCCTAA
Source organism: Rutidosis leptorrhynchoides (assembly GCF_046630445.1). Lineage (NCBI taxonomy): Eukaryota > Viridiplantae > Streptophyta > Magnoliopsida > Asterales > Asteraceae > Rutidosis > Rutidosis leptorrhynchoides. The sequence continues at coordinate 28,676,856 of NC_092335.1, forward strand.
CAACTACTAGTTAGACACACTAATGCAAAGCCTGGTTCGCTAAGACCAACGCTCTGATACCAACTGAAAGGATCCGAAACTAATCATCCGGACGTTGTCCATATTGATTACAAACGAATTACAATAGTTGATAACATTGCGAGGTACTTGCCCTCTATATGATACATCTTACAAACGTTGCATTTATTCTTAAAAGGCAATCTATAGTTACATCCAGAATTGACATAATCGCCTGACATTTCATAATATTCAAATGACATAAACCGCCATTTACTTAATAATAGTCTCTATGAACTTCAATGACTCGAATGCAACGCCTTATGATATAAGTCCTTAATAGCCTCAAGTAGTATCCTTAGTACGAGCTAATGCACAGCGGAAGACTTAATTCATACCTGAGAATAACATGCTTTAAAATGTCAACATAAAGTTGGTGAGATATAGGTTTAATGCCGGCAGCGATATATATATATATATAGACCACAAGATTTCATATATAAACATTTTCATAAAAATATTCTAAGTGGTTGAGCACTTGGTAACCATACTTAACATTCAATCACGTCGCATATTCCCTTTAATATGAAATCTTACTACACCGTACCAAGTGTAGTCACAAAACGAAGTACTGTGCAACCGTTGAATACTGGTCGTCCAGTCCGGTTGGGGTTGTCAGGCCCGATAGATCTATCAACAGGATTCGCGTTTACAATACCGCTATAAATATTAGTTACCAAGCTACAGGGAAGTATGCCAGTGGTACAACTCAACGTAGAATATATTTTTCAGTTACTTGTGTCCATAACATAAATCATTTATAAAAACAGCGCATGTATTCTCAGCCCAAAAATATTTAGAGTTTAAAAGGGACTATATACTCACTTTCGTCTTGAAGATATATATATTTTGACTTGGTCTCCGGTTGATATCACGAACCTATCCATATATAATATATCAATACCTTTTCTTTTTAAACAAACGTCACATATATATACTTGTTATACTTTTAATACTTTTAATAATTCCTTAGTCCGTAGTTAGCAGTTCGATGTTAGTAATTCAATTTTAATGGTTCATTTTTAGATGTTTAATAAACCCCCAACGAAATAATAAAACCCCCATCGTATATGTATTGGTCGAGATTAATCTTGACCCACGGTACCGGTGTTGTCAAATGACGTGTTGCGTACATAAAGTACCGGTGTTATCAAATGACGTGTTGCGTACAATCATGGGATCTTATGATTAATCTTCTCGTGTTGTTTACGGGTAATCCTGAACCATATAAAATTGAATTATAAGTACATATATATAAAATATCATGTTATCTTAAAAAGATGTGATTTATTTAATTTTTCCCAATTATTTTCGTGGCTAAACTAGTCTTGGATATCCGATTTTGTTTCGATCATAGTTTCTTCGTTACAACTCCGTTTTCGTTGATTCAACTTGCCATCTCCTTGGATCGAGTCCCTCTTTAAGACTATGAACTGTAAATACCTTAGTTTGTATTCAAAATCACACGGCATAGGTGAAACTTTAGTGAAACTTATGAAGTTAAACATTTTTGTTACAAAAAATATCATTTAATGACCATTTTTCTAAAAATACTTATACTTTGAATTAAATCATGAAATTTTTATGTGTTAACATATTTATAGTAAAAATCATTTTTCCAGAGAATAAACTTCCAATTCAAAGTTTAAGATGGTTTTTAATTATCCAACCCAAAACAGCCCCCGGTTGCACTCCGACGTCGTAAAAACAGTTTCTAAGGTGTTCTTTGAAAAACCAAGTTATACCTTGTTAAATTAGCATATACTTAAGTTATATTACAGGTCTTGAAGTATTTTAAAAGTTAAGTTAGAAGAATCTATTTAGTTTGCAAACAAGTTTGAAAACTTTCAAACTATGTTCTTGTTGTTAAAATTGTATACCACAAAATATGATAGCTATATATATATGAATCGAATAAAGTTATGAACATAGTTACTACCTCAAGTTCCTTGGACAAGGTTGCTGTAAAAGAGGAGTAAAAAGCTAGAACCAAAAGGGTGATGGAATTGGATGAAAGATTGGAAGTAAGTTTGTGTTCTTGGAAGGATTTCTTGAAGTGTTTTTGTAAGGCTTTCTTATGAGGTTTAAGTGTTGTTTTTGAAGCTAAATGATGGGGAAAATGCTTAGAGATGATTAAGTATGAATTTAAGAGTATTTTGAGAGAGAAATGGAAGTGTAAGTATGAGAAAATGGGGTGAAGAAATGGTGTGCATGCATAAAAACGTTTTTAGGTTATAAAGGAAAAAAAAATACCTAACTTTGTTTTCTTGCTAAATAATTCATGCTACTTGACAAATGGTTGGTTCCACATGTTTCTTAATCATTTAAGGCTGCTAAGGAGCAGATTTTTATTGGTATATACCAATAGTAAATACATCTAGAAGCTGCGTATGATACGGGTACATATACCCTAGGTATACGTATAGAAATCTTTGAGAAAACGGAACGAGGATTCAAATATAGCTATCTTTTGTAAATATACTTATATTATTTTATGTATTTAAGTCTTTAAAAGTGATTAAATACATTACTTATACGATATATGTATAAACATTATAGGTCATAAGTATTTAAGTCAAATAACGTTACGTATGGTTATCGTTTTGAAAACTTAAGTTAGTAGTTTCAAAATATACTTATAACTTATTGTTATTAATACAAAATGAGATATTAAAACATTCTTAGATCATGTTAAATATGTATATATACATATATATACACAAACGTATAATTATCATATATTGTATAGTTCGTGATATCATCGGTCAAACTAGACGGTCAAACGTTGTGTAAAACTCTTTTCGAAAACATAAGTCTCAACAATTTGGATTATTTATCATGTTGGTAAGGTTTAATTTATGTAAATATTAATCTTATAAGTATAGAACGATCGAAAAAGTGCGGGTCAACTTTAGGGTTTTTGCTTATCGTGTCGGAACCATATAGAGATTAGAGTTTAAATTTGGTCGGAAATTTCCGGGTCGTTACAAGGTTTACATGGTTCTACCCGCTAAAAGCAAAGTCCGATTTTGTGACTGTATTTGTGGCATTTCTTCGTCTTGTACAAACCCAATTTTCTTGCAAGATGAAAAATTTTCAAAGTGATGGAGGAACGGAATTTACTAACACTCAGGTTCGTAATTTACTTGTGGAAAATGGTACCCATCATCGCATGTCATGTCCATATACGCCTCAACAGAATGGGAGAGTTGAAAGGAAACATCGCCACCTGACTGAAATGGGACTTGCCATGCTGTTTAACGCTCATGCCCCGGCATCTCTTTGGGTTGATGCTTTTAGTTCAGCTGCATATATAATCAATCGGGTACTATCTCCTGTTCTTCACTCGAAATCACCATTTGAGCTATTGTTCTCTACTTACCCGAATTACGATAATTTTCGAACATTTGGTTGTCTGGTATACCCGTATTTGCGAGATTATGCGCCACACAAATTAGCTCCTCGTAGTAGTGCATGCATATTCATTGGTTATAGCACTCAACATGAGGGCTACAAATGTTTAGACCCTGCTACTGGTCGAGTTTATATAACAAGGCATGCGCAGTTTGATGAATCTATTTTTCCTTTTGCGGACAAGTCTTCTAAATCTGATTTAGCTGCTATTGCTTTTTCTACATATGATGATGCAACTACATATCCTGATTCATCTACACTTGGTAGTGTTGCCTCACCCAGTGATTCATATTCACTGCAATCGAGTGATACTTTACATGGTACCTCTGACTCACCATGCTCTCTCTGTCACGCCCATGATACGCAGCCACAACCTGCTCCTCAATCACATGTTGATTCTCCTGCTGATCTGCCGCATGAGAGCAGCTCCCATGCTGCTTCTCCTGGTGTTACTGTTGTTGCGCCCACATCAGTCGCACAATCTGTGCCTCAGTCATCTTCGCAGCCATCACATCATCCAATGATTACCAGGTCTAAAGCTGGTATTTTTAAGCCCAAGTATCTGGTTGATTTAGCACACTTATCTCATTCTTCTTTGCATAGTGCTTTGCTTGCTGTTAAAACACCCAGGGGTTATAAATCTGCGGCCAAGGATCCTTCGTGGCTTGCTGCAATGCGTGAAGAAATGGCAGCCTTGGATGCTAATCACACTTGGGAGCTTGTTCCTCGACCAACGGGTAGTAATGTGGTTGGTTCTAAGTGGATCTTTCGAACCAAATATCATACTGATGGTTCGGTAGATAGGCTTAAAGCGCGTTTGGTTGCTCAGGGTTTTACACAGGTTCCGGGCATTGATTATGTAGTGACCCGAACTTTTCCATGTTTATATATATATTAAATGAAATTGTTATTTACATGATTAAGTGTTTCTAACATGTTAAGCAATCAAACTTGTTAAGACTTGATTAATTGAAATAGGTTTCATATAGACAATTGACCACCCAAGTTGACCGGCGATTCACGAACGTTAAAACTTGTAAAAAATATATGATGACATATATATGGATATATATATATATATATATATATATATATATATATATATAGTTAACATGATATTATGATAAGTAAACATATCATTAAGTATATTAACAATGAACTACATATGTAAAAACAAGACTACTAACTTAATGATTTTGAAAGAGTCATATATGTAACGATTATCGTTGTAACGACATTTAATGTATATATATCATATTAAGATATATTAATACATCATGATATCATGATAATGTAATAATTTAACATCTCATTTGATTTAATAAACAATGGGTTAACAACATTTAACAAGATCGTTAACCTAAAGGTTTCAAAACAACACTTACATGTAACGACTAAAGATGACTTAACGACTCAGTTAAAATGTATATACATGTAGTGTTTTAATATGTATTCATACTCTTTTGAAAGACTTCAATACACTTATCAAAATACTTCTACTTAACAAAAATGCTTACAATTACATCCTCGTTCAGTTTCATCAACAAATCTACTCGTATGCACCCGTATTCGTACTCGTACAATACACAGCTTTTAGATGTATTTACTATTGGTATATACACTCCAATGATTAGCTCTTAGCAGCCCATGTGAGTCACCTAACACATGTGGGAACCATCATTTGGCAACTAGCATGAAATATCTCATAAAATTACAAAAATATGAGTAATCATTCATGACTTATTTACATGAAAACAAAATTACATATCCTTTATATCTAATCCATACACCAACGACCAAAAACACCTATAAACACTTTCATTCTTCAATTTTCTTCATCTAATTGATCTCTCTCAAGTTCTATCTTCAAGTTCTAAGTGTTCTTCATAAATTCTACAAGTTCTAGTTTCATAAAATCAAGAATACTTTCAAGTTTGCTTGCTTACTTCCAATCTTGTAGAGTGATCATCCAACCTTAAGAAATCTTTCTTATTTACAGTAAGATATCTTTCTAATATAAGGTAATACTCATATTCAAACTTTGATTCAATTTCTATAACTTTAACAATGTTATTTCGAGTGGAAATCTTACTTGAACTTGTTTTTCGTGTCATGATTCTACTTCAAGAACTTTCAAGCCATCCAAGATCCTTTGAAGCTTGATCCATTTTTCTCATTTCCAGTAGCTTTATCCAGAAAAGTTGAGGTAGTAATGATGTTCATAACATCATTCGATTGATACATATAAAGCTATCTTATTCGAAGGTTTAAACTTGTAATCACTAGAACATAGTTTCGTTAATTCTAAACTTGTTCGCAAACAAAAGTTAATCCTTCTAACTTAACTTTTAAAATCAACTAAACACATGTTCTATATCTATATGATATGCTAACTTAATGATTTAAAACTTGGAAACACGAAGAACACTGTAAAACCGGACATACGTCGTCGTAGTAACACCGCGGGCTGTTTTGGGTTAGTTAATTAAAAACTATAATAAACTTTGATTTAAAAGTTGTTCTTCTGGGAAAATGATTTTTCTTATGAACATGAAACTATATCCAAAAATCATGGTTAAACTCAAAGTGGAAGTATGTTTTCTAAAATGGTCATCTAGACGTCGTTCTTTCGACTGAAATGACTACCTTTACAAAAAAGACTTGTAACTTATATTTCCGACTATAAACCTATACTTTTTCTGTTTAGATTCATAAAATAGAGTTCAATATGAAACCATAGCAATTTGATTCACTCAAAACGGATTTAAAATGAAGAAGTTATGGGTAAAACAAGATTGGATATTTTTTATTTTTGTAGCTACGGGAAATATTAAAAATTTTATACAAATCATATCTTAGCTAACTTATAATGTATTATACATGTATTCTAATGTATTATGTAATCTTGGGACACCATAGACATGTATGCAAATGTTTTGACATATCATATCTGTAGTGACCCGAAGTTTTCCATGTTTATATATATTAATTGAGATTGATATTTACATGATTAAATATTTCCAACATATTAAGCAATTAAACTTGTTAAGACTTGATTAATTGAAATATATTTCATATAGACAATTGACCACCCAAGTTGACCGGTGATTCACGAACGTTAAAACTTGTAAAAACTATATGATGACATATATATGGATATATATATATATATATATAGTTAACATGATACTATGATAAGTAAACATATCATTAAGTATATTAACAATGAACTACATATGTAAAAACAAGACTACTAACTTAATGATTTTTAAACGAGACATATATGTAACGATTATCGTTGTAAAGACATTTAATGTATATATATCATATTAAGAGATATTCATACATGATAATATCATGATAATATAATAATTTAAAATCTCATTTGATATTATAAACATTGGGTTAACAACATTTAACAAGATCGTTAACCTAAAGGTTTCAAAACAACACTTACATGTAACGACTAATGATGACTTAACGACTCAGTTAAAATGTATATACATGTAGTGTTTTAATATGTATTTATACACTTTTGAAAGACTTCAATACACTTATCAAAATACTTCTACTTAACAAAAATTCTTACAATTACATCCTCGTTCAGTTTCATCAACAATTCTACTCGTATGCACCCGTATTCGTACTCGTACAATACACAGCTTTTTGATGTATATACTATTGGTATATACACTCCAATGATCAGCTCTTAGTAGCCCATGTGAGTCACCTAACACATGTGGGAACCATCATTTGGCAACTAGCATGAAATATCTCATAAAATTACAAAAATATGAGTAATCATTCATGACTTATTTACATGAAAACAAAATTACATATCCTTTATATCTAATCCATACACCAACGACCAAAAACACCTACAAACACTTTCATTCTTCAATTTTATTCATCTAATTGATCTCTCTCAAGTTCTATCTTCAACTTCTAAGTGTTCTTCATATATTCTACAAGTTCTAGTTACATAAAATCAAGAATACTTTCAAGTTTGCTAGCTCACTTCCAATCTTGTAAGGTGATCATCCAACCTCAAGAAATCTTTGTTTATTACAGTAGGTTATCATTATAATACAAGCTAATAATCATATTCAAACTTTGGTTCAATTTCTATAACTATAACAATCTTATTTCAAGTGATGATCTTACTTGAACTTGTTTTCGTGTCATGATTCTGCTTCAAGAACTTCGAGCCATCCAAGGATCCGTTGAAGCTAGATCCATTTTTATCTTTTCCTGTAGGTTTATCCAAGGAACTTAAGGTAGTAATGATGTTCATAACATCATTCGATTCATACATATAAAGCTATCTTATTCGAAGGTTTATTCTTGTAATCACTAGAACATAGTTTAGTTAATTCTAAACTTGTTCGCAAACAAAAGTTAATCCTTCTAACTTGACTTTTAAAATCAACTAAACACATGTTCTATATCTATATGATATGCTAACTTAATGATTTAAAACCTGGAAACACGAAAAACACCGTAAAACCGGATTTACGCCGTCGTAGTAACACCACGGGCTGTTTTGGGTTAGTTAATTAAAAACTATGATAAAATTTGATTTAAAAGTTGTTATTATGAGAAAATGATTTTTATTATGAACATGAAACTATATCCAAAAATTATGGTTAAACTCAAAGTGGAAGTGTGTTTTCTAAAATGGTCATCTAGACGTCGTTCTTTCGACTGAAATGACTACCTTTACAAAAACGACTTGTAACTTATTTTTCCGACTATAAACCTATACATTTTCTGTTTAGATTCATAAAATAGAGTTCAATATGAAACCATAGCAATTTGATTCACTCAAAACGGATTTAAAATGAAGAAGTTATGGGTAAAACAAGATTGGATAATTTTTCTCATTTTAGCTACGTGAAAATTGGTAACAAATCTATTCCAACCATAACTTAATCAACTTGTATTGTATATTATGTAATCTTGAGATACCATAGACACGTATACAATGTTTCGACCTATCATGTCGACACATCTATATATATTTCGGAACAACCATAGACACTCTATATGTGAATGTTGGAGTTAGCTATACAGGGTTGAGGTTGATTCCAAAATATATATAGTTTGAGTTGTGATCAATACTGAGATACGTATACACTGGGTCGTGGATTGATTCAAGATAATATTTATCGATTTATTTATGTACATCTAACTGTGGACAACTAGTTGTAGGTTACTAACGAGGACAGCTGACTTAATAAACTTAAAACATCAAAATATATTAAAAGTGTTGTAAATATATTTTGAACATACTTTGATATATATGTATATATTGTTATAGGTTTGTGAATCAACCAGTGGCCAAGTCTTACTTCCCGACGAAGTAAAAATCTGTGAAAGTGAGTTATAGTCCCACTTTTAAAATCTAATATTTTTGGGATGAGAATACATGCAAGTTTTATAAATGATTTACAAAATAGACACAAGTACGTGAAACTACATTCTATGGTTGAATTATCGAAATCGAATATGCCCTTTTTTATTAAGTCTGGTAATCTAAGAATTAGGGAACAGACACCCTAATTGACGCGAATCCTAAAGATAGATCTATTGGGCCTAACAAACCCCATCCAAAGTACCGGATACTTTAGTACTTCGAAATTTATATCATATCCGAAGGGTGTCCCGGAATGATGGGGATATTCTTATATATGCATCTTGTTAATGTCGGTTACCAGGTGTTCACCATATGAATGATTTGTATCTCTATGTATGGGATGTGTATTGAAATATGAAATCTTGTGGTCTATTATTATGATTTGATATATATAGGTTGAACCTATAACTCACCAACATTTATGTTGACGTTTTAAGCATGTTTATTCTCAGGTGATTATTAAGAGCTTCCGCTGTTGCATACTTAAATAAGGACGAGATTTGGAGTCCATGCTTGTATGATATTGTGTAAAAACTGCATTCAAGAAACTTATTTTGTTGTAACATATTTGTATTGTAAACTATTATGTAATGGTCGTGTGTAAACAGGATATTTTAGATTATCATTATTTGATAATCTACGTAAAGCTTTTTAAAACCTTTATCTATGAAATAAAGGTTATGGTTTGTTTTAAAAATGAATGCAGTCTTTGAAAAACGTCTCATATAGAGGTCAAAACCTCGCAACAAAATCAATTAATATGGAACGTTTTTAATCAATAAGAACGGGACATTTCAGTTGGTATCAGAGCGTTGGTCTTAGATGAAATGTCCCGTTCTTATTGATTAAAAACGTTCCATTTTAATTGATTTCGTTGCGAGGTTTTGACCTCTATATGAGACGTTTTTCAAAGACTGCATTCATTTTAAAACAAACCATAACCTTTATTTCATCAATAAAGGTTTAAAAAGCTTTACGTAGATTATCAAATAATGATAATCTAAAATATCCTGTTTACACACAACCATTACATAATGGTTTACAATACAAATATGTTACAACAAAATAAGTTTCTTGAATGCAGTTTTTACACAATATCATACAAGCATGGACTCCAAATCTCGTCCTTATTTAAGTATGCGACAGCGGAAGCTCTTAATAATCACCTGAGAATAAACATGCTTAAAACGTCAACAAAAATGTTGGTGAGTTATAGGTTTAACCTATATATATCAAATCATAATAATAGACCACAAGATTTCATATTTCAATACACATCCCATACATAGAGATAAAAATCATTCATATGGTGAACACCTGGTAACCGACATTAACAAGATGCATATATAAGAATATCCCCATCATTCTGGGACACCCTTCGGATATGATATAAATTTCGAAGTACTAAAGCATCCGGTACTTTGGATGGGGTTTGTTAAGCCCAATAGATCTATCTTTAGGATTCGCGTCAATTAGGGTGTCTGTTACCTAATTCTTAGATTACCAGACTTAATAAAAAGGGGCATATTCGATTTCGATAATTCAACCATAGAATGTAGTTTCACGTACTTGCGTCTATTTTATAAATCATTTATAAAACCTGCATGTATTCTCATCCCAAAAATATTAGATTTTAAAAGTGGGACTATAACTCACTTTCACAGATTTTTACTTCGTCGGGAATGAAGACTTGGCCACTGGTTGATTCACGAACCTATAACAATATATATATATATATATATATATATATATATATATATATATATATATATATATATATATATATATATATATATATATATATATATATCAAAGTATGTTCAAAATATATTTACAATACTTTTAATATATTTTGATGTTTTAAGTTTATTAAGTCAGATGTCCTCGTTAGTAACCTACAACTAGTTGTCCACAGTTAGATGTACAGAAATAAATCAATAAATATTATCTTGAATCAATCCACGACCCAGTGTATACGTATCTCAGTATTGATCACAACTCAAACTATATATATTTTGGAATCAACCTCAACCCTGTATAGCTAACTCCAACATTCACATATAGAGTGTCTATGGTTGTTCCGAAATATATATAGATGTGTCGACATGATAGGTTGAAACATTGTATACGTGTCTATGGTATCTCAAGATTACATAATATACAATACAAGTTGACTAAGTTATGGTTGGAATAGATTTGTTACCAATTTTCACGTAGCTAAAATGAGAAAAATTATCCAATCTTGTTTTACCCATAACTTCTTCATTTTAAATCCGTTTTGAGTGAATCAAATTGCTATGGTTTCATATTGAACTCTATTTTATGAATCTAAACAGAAAAAGTATAGGTTTATAGTCGGAAAAATAAGTTACAAGTCGTTTTTGTAAAGGTAGTCATTTCAGTCGAAAGAACGACGTCTAGATGACCATTTTAGAAAACATACTTCCACTTTGAGTTTAATCATAATTTTTGGATATAGTTTCATGTTCATAATAACAATCATTTTCTCAGAATAACAACTTTTAAATCAAAGTTTATCATAGTTTTTAATTAACTAACCCAAAACAGCCCGCGGTGTTACTACGACGGCGTAAATCCGGTTTTACTGTGTTTTTCGTGTTTCAAGGTTTTAAATCATTAAGTTAGCATATCATATAGATATAGAACATGTGTTTAGTTGATTTTAAAAGTCAAGTTAGAAGGATTAACTTTTGTTTGCGAACAAGTTTAGAATTAACTAAACTATGTTCTAGTGATTACATGTTTAAACCTTCGAATAAGATAGCTTTATATGTATGAATCGAATGATGTTATGAACATCATTACTACCTTAAGTTCCTTGGATAAACCTACTGGAAAAGAGAAAAATGGATCTAGCTTCAATGGATCCTTGGATGGCTCGAAGTTCTTGAAACAGAATCATGACACGAAAACAAGTTCAAGTAAGATCATCACTTGAAATAAGATTGTTATAGTTATAGAAATTGAACCAAAGTTTGAATATGATTATTACCTTGTATTAGAATGATAACCTACTGTAAGAAACAAAGATTTCTTGAGGTTGGATGATCACCTTACAAGATTGGAAGTGAGCTAGCAAACTTGAAAGTATTCTTGATTTTATGTAACTAGAACTTGTAGAATATATGAAGAACACTTAGAAGTTGAAGATAGAACTTGAGAGAGATCAATTAGATGAAGAAAATTGAAGAATGAAAGTGTTTGTAGGTGTTTTTGGTCGTTGGTGTATGGATTAGATATAAAGGATATGTAATTTTGTTTTCATGTAAATAAGTCATGAATGATTACTCATATTTTTGTAATTTTATGAGATATTTCATGCTAGTTGCCAAATGATGGTTCCCACATGTGTTAGGTGACTCACATGGGCTGCTAAGAGCTGATCATTTGAGTGTATATACCAATAGTACATACATCTAAAAGCTGTGTATTGTACGAGTACGAATACGGGTGCATACGAGTAGAATTGTTGATGAAACTGAACGAGGATGTAATTGTAAGCATTTTTGTTAAGTAGAAGTATTTTGATAAGTGTATTGAAGTCTTCCAAAAGTGTATAGATACATATTAAAACACTACATGTATATACATTTTAACTGATTCGTTAAGTCATCGTTAGTCGTTACATGTAAGTGTTATTTTGAAACCTTTAGGTTAACGATCTTGTTAAATGTTGTTAACCCAATGTTTATAATATCAAATGAGATTTTAAATTATTATATTATCATGATATTATCATGTATGAATATCTCTTAATATGATATATATACATTAAACGTCTTTACAACGATAATCGTTACATATATGTCTCGTTTAAAAATCATTAAGTTAGTAGTCTTGTTTTTACATATGTAGTTCATTGTTAATATACTTAATGATATGTTTACTTATCATAGTATCATGTTAACTATATATATATATCCATATATATGTCATCATATAGTTTTTACAAGTTTTAACGTTCGTGAATCACCGGTCAACTTGGGTGGTCAATTGTCTATATGAAACATATTTCAATTAATCAAGTCTTAACAAGTTTGATTGTTTAACATGTTGGAAACATTTGATCATGTAAATATCAATCTCAATTAATATATATAAACATGGAAAAGTTCGGGTCACTACAGTACCTACCCGTTAAATAAATTTCGTCCCGAAATTTTAAGTTGTTGAAAGTGTTGACGAATCTTCTGGAAATAGATGCGGGTATTTCTTCTTCATCTGATCTTCACGCTCCCAGGTGAACTCGGGTCCTCTACGAGCATTCCATCGAACCTTAATAATTGGTATCTTGTTTTGCTTAAGTCTTTTAACCTCACGATCCATTATTTCGACGGGTTCTTCGATGAATTGAAGTTTTTCGTTGATTTGGATTTCATCTAACGGAATAGTGAGATCTTCTTTAGCAAAACATTTCTTCAAATTCGAGACGTGGAAAATGTTATGTACAGCCGCGAGTTGTTGAGGTAACTCAAGTCGGTAAGCTACTGGTCCGACACGATCAATAATCTTGAATGGTCCAATATACCTTGGATTTAATTTCCCTCGTTTACCAAATCGAACAACGCCTTTCCAAGGTAGCTGTTGTTGTAGGAAAATTCTGCTAACGGTAGATGTTGTTGTAGGAAAATTCTGCTAACGGTAGATGTCGATCCCAACTGTTTCCGAAATCAATAACACATGCTCGTAGCATGTCTTCAAGCGTTTGTATCGTCCTTTCGCTCTGCCCATCAGTTTGTGGATGATAGGCAGTACTCATGTCTAGACGAGTTCCTAATGCTTGCTGTAATGTCTGCCAGAATCTTGAAATAAATCTGCCATCCCTATCAGAGATAATAGAGATTGGTATTCCATGTCTGGAGATGACTTCCTTCAAATACAGTCGTGCTAACTTCTCCATCTTGTCATCTTCTCTTATTGGCAGGAAGTGTGCTGATTTGTGAGACGATCAACTATTACCCAAATAGTATCAAAACCACTTGCAGTCCTTGGCAATTTAGTGATGAAATCCATGGTAATGTTTTCCCATTTCCATTCCGGGATTTCGGGTTGTTGAAGTAGACCTGATGGTTTCTGATGCTCAGCTTTGACCTTAGAACACGTCAAACATTCTCCTACGTATTTAGCAACATCGGCTTTCATACCCGGCCACCAAAAATGTTTCTTGAGATCCTTGTACATCTTCCCCGTTCCAGGATGTATTGAGTATATGGTTTTATGAGCTTCTCTAAGTACCATTTCTCTCATATCTCCAAATTTTGGTACCCAAATCCTTTCAGCCCTATACCGGGTTCCTTCTTCCCGAATATTAAGATGCTTCTCTGATCCTTTGGGTATTTCATCCTTTAAATTTCCCTCTTTTAAAACTCCTTGTTGCGCCTCCTTTATTTGAGTAGTAAGGTTATTATGAATCATTATATTCATAGATTTTACTCGAATGGGTTCTCTATCCTTCCTGCTCAAGGCATCGGCTACCACATTTGCCTTCCCCGGGTGGTAACGATTCTCAAAGTCGTAATCATTCAATAATTCAATCCACCTACGCTGCCTCATATTCAGTTGTTTCTGATTAAATATGTGTTGAAGACTTTTGTGGTCGGTATATATAATACTGTGACGATCGCTCCAAATCCATTTGGCCGAATACGTCATTCATTGATTTCATTGCGAGGTATTTGACCTCTATATGATACGTTTTATAAACATTGCATTCTTTTGAAAAGGCACACCATAAATGAATATTAAATCAAAGGTTTTCGACATCTGATGATTTCTACATATAAACAATCACCTTATATAATAGTTTACAACAGTACTTCCGTTGACAATGCAGTCTAAATAAGGTACATGGTGATGAATTGGTGAATGCAACGTTTTCTTGAAAAATATGCCATGTAAGACTCCATGCACATAGCTTGTCTATCATATAAGCAAACAGCGGAAGACTTCTAGGGAACCTGAGAATAAACATGCTAACAAGTGTCAACACAAAGGTTGGTGAGTTCATAGTTTTAGTGTTTCGCATAATCTGCATATAAAAGTGGATAACAAGATTTCAGTTGTTTCATCCAGAAACGTTTATCAAAATATTCTACGAAATTGAGCACCCTAGTAACTAAACTTAACGTATATATAATTTATACCCTTTGTATAATCATCTTAATAATACACGCAAACCAACGTGTACGCTTCTCAAATAGCATACGTCCGTTAAAAGGCTAGTGCTCTTGCTCGGACGGGGATATCAAGCCCTATGGATCCATATATAACTACTCGCGCCCACCAGTTCTTATAACCGGCAGTTACTAGTTACCAAAGTTAAGGGATTTTCGGTTCAAACTCGGTGTAGAATTTAGTATGTACTTGTATCCATTGCGTTTAAAATAAATTGCATGTATTCTCAGCCCAAAAATATTTAAAGTATTTAAAAAGGGAGCAAATGAAACTCACGCATATAAATATTGTAAAACAGTTAATAAAGTATTTGCATGTATTCTCAGCCCAAAAATGTAATAAGTAAAAAGGGATCATATGAAACTCACTGTTTAAAATTGATATACAATATTGTAGGAAAGCACGTAGACGCATCGGAGATGATAAACACGAGTTTTGATTCACAAAAAAATATCCCCGAACATTACCCATAACCTCCTTGGCAATAACCCATAATTTCCTTAGCTCTATCCCGCTTGAAAACCCATTTTGAAAATTACTTGGACAGCACTCCGTCGTAATATTTTATGTACATTATTATTTTTGTATTGCAAAAATAATAACACTAATATTAATAATAATAAGATTAATAATAATAATAATCTTAATATTAATAATAATAATAATAATAATAGTAATAAAATAAAATATATAAATAATTACGGAGTATATATCTGCATATGTGTGTGTGAAAACTGTCAAGCAAACAAGCAATTTATAGGGTGTCAGCTGGAATTGCACCCCATGCGATCGCATGGGGTTTGTTCCTCTTATCCATGCGATCGCATGGCCTATAAAAACAGCTCATAAACTTTTTGTCCACAAGCTTGTCGACATGATTAATTAATTATAATTAATATATATAACTTAAATTAATTAAATAAATATTATATTATATTTACGTGCATAGTTGACTCGTAAATTTAATTCCGTTATTTTGTACGTTGACGTCCGGTTTAAGCCCCGGTTCCGATTTTTCAAACGTGGTTTCGTACACTGAGAAAACTAGCATTTTACGTTTTACCACCTATACCTTTGTCAATAATTAGGCTTATTCTTCACTAAATTATATTCTATGAAATATAACTTATACATTTAAGTATCGTGGTCATTTGCTTTTATAAATCATCGTCTCGCAGTATATACATATACATATATATATTTTATTTATTTATTTTGAAATAGTGTTTTACTGTAGCAAGCAAAGTTAATGTAGCAAAGTCAATTTTTACTGTAGCAAATAGTGATTTTTGAAATCACTGTAGCATTTTGGGTACTATAGCAATTTGAAAATACTGTAACAAATTAGTGTTTTACTGGTTCATCTTAAACGTTTTAGTTAACTTATCTAAATATCAATCGAATCAATAATCGAATGTTATTATTGTTTACTAAATAACTTGAAATCATATATATTCAAATAGATATATAAACCAATAAGTTTAATGTACGGTATCATGCAATTAAAACTTTGTTACGTTTTCAAGTTATAGTATATATATGTATCTATTTACATATAATGGTTCGCGAATCGTTGAGAACAACCGAAGGGTAATTGAATAGTTCAAAATTTTGAGATTCAATTTCATAGGTTTTGCTTATCGTGTCGAAAACGTTAAAGATTAAGTTTAAATTTGGTCAGAAATTTCTGGGTCATCACAGTACCTACCCGTTAAAGAAATTTCGTCCCGAAATTTGAGTGAAGTCGTCATGGCTAACAATAAAAATGTTTTCATGACGAATATGAGTTGATAAATAGAATTTTATCACCATTGAATAATACAGATAAAACAATCCGATTACTCGAAGCGTATGAGAGAAGTTATCGTAATAGAATGAAATGGAGAATAGAAATTCGTCTTATCTCTTGATGTAGTAACGATTGATTTTCGGAATTTAAGGAATAGAAAATCTTCATAATTTAAATAAGATTTGATTCTTTGGTAATTGCGGAAATTAGGATTTCCTTTGATTAAATGCGTAATCTGCCTCGATTTCTATGTCTGATATTTCGCTATAAATTGACCTCATCCGTCTCATTATTTTCACCATCCCTACTTTCTTCCCCAATTAATACATTCAAAAGATTGTGAAAATGCTCAATCCAGTTCTGGTTCTTGACCTAATATTGACGTTTGCCACAATCATCCTTCTTTTCCAGCTCCCACCAGAAGAATCTATTTATTTCTATTATGCTCTAGGGATTGTTGTATTTATCATTCTCCCGTGTCTTTATATCGCTATACGCATTGATATACACGATTTTTAAATTTATGTGTTTTTATCGGGCTTTTTATTCTCCGTTATATTTCAATGTCCCTACTTCTGTCTTATATAATCATTGTCATTCACAGTTAATACTCCCTCCTATTTGCTGCGATTTATACTCCAATTTCTATTTCAGAGCTTTGTCCCTTCGTTTCTTCTTCTTGCGATTAGGCATCTCTTGTAATGGTCCAGCATTCGTAGGTATGGAGTTTTGGATGAACATAGTTAATGTTCCGAGAAGGTGATCGTAATGGCACGATCTTGATTTGTCAAATTACCAGAATATCCGGAAAAGACCGAATCATCAAGAAAATATTTTCTTGATATGTTTAGAGGTTAAATAGAATAAAAGAGTTATGTAACATGGTTCATGATGAGGGTGTGATATGTGAACCTTTATCAAGTTCCATTAGAAACTCAGCATGCCTTACTGTAATATAATCACGTTGATCAAGTGTTATTATATTATACTAACTCATGCTTCAGTTCCCAATATTACTTCAAAACATCCATTTTTTTTTTTTTTTTTTTTTGAATTTTTCAGATTTTAGAAACTAAAATAGTTTCTTTTATGATGTAATACAGATAGCGTGAAGAGATAAATAATTTCGGATGATAATAGTTATGAAGATATCTTCAGAAATATCGAAGATATTTATAATGAAAGATATGATAATATCTTAGAATTTCTAATATCAGAGGATGATGAAGAATATTGTCCGTAGGGGTTTAGTATCAGGAGCAAGGTATTCGTTAATGGCTTCAGCAGATACTTAATCATTTAGATTCTTTGAAGGCAGGTTCAGTTTTTGTGGTTTATCCACAGCCTCCTTCATACTTTGCTCAATCCGTTTTCCAGTTCCAAACCTTCTATTTTTCTCAGCTTTACCACCATACTATTCTTTATCATCAAACTTTTGACTGTTAACGTTGTCTTCAGTTTTTGCTGCTTCATCAGCATTGTTCCAATTTCAGAGAACTAGTTTCATAGTTTGGGGTGTTTTTCGGAAACTTCACATTCGAAGTATGTAAGTCTAGAAGTTGGATGTTATCTATATATAACTGTTGTCGTAGAAAATGCTGCGAGATTCAAAATACTGATTGCTAATTCCCGGTAGTTTGGTATGGCAATTATTGTTACAAGATGTAGACGAGTACATGATAGGGTTTCAATGATTATAATGATTTTTCAGAGGGTCAAGGATCAATGAAGTTGTTGATAAATTTACTGTAAATGTGGTGGAACATAAAAGGTTCCCCAGTAACAAAAACGTATATGCCAAAGTTATAAGTCTGAAAGGTCGTCGTTGACTAGTTGAATGGGTGATAATACTGGATACTTTTAAAAAGGAATTGCAAGGTTATTTTCAGTAATAATAATGCCGAAGGATTTATCACAGATACGTGTTAAAGTTTTACTTAGGTTTCGAGAGCTTTCCAGATGTATGATTATAAGTACAAATCTTTCTTCTCGTAGATATCGTGTAGTTGGTTTGTCTTCTCGTTTGTTCATTAGTTGAAGTGTTTTCAAGAATTTCGATGGGTTTGAACGCAAAATGTAATCATATGTTGTTCTAGTACAGTTCTGAATTCAAAGCATGGTTTTCGAAGCATGGTTTTGAAAGATGTAGGAATCTAAGAGTGATGTTTTCCGTTTAATCTTGACTTGGATTCTGATCTATCGAAATCAGAATATGAAATTGAATGAAAATGGTTATTCTGTGATTAACAGATACGTATATCTGTAGGTTTGAGCAGTATAGTTAATGATTGCTGAATCAGAATTGAAGAATGTATAGTGTAACATATTAATGTGGAATTTATATATTTCTAGGGTGTTACCTACCCGTTAAAATATTCTCAGCATTAACAGTTTGTACAAAAGGATTTTCAATTACAATCTTTATGAAAATATATGTATGTATATTTCCTTCAGATGTAATATAGATTTAATGAGTTATTAAACTCATTTGGTTTTCGGTTGGGACTAGAAACGAATAGTCTCTTCTATATTAAAGATTACATAATCGTCGCAGGATATTTCTCCAATGAAGTTATGAATCAATACTTCATCGTTTATGGTTATTAGTATTCTTCGGTGCCTACGGTGCGTATGAGGTTGATACTCGTGGGACAGATTGTGAGGTTAAGGTTTACGGTGCGGATGTTGTTGTTGGTGGTACTGGTACTGTTGTTGGTTGTGCTGCTGGTTCTGGTGGTGCTACCGGTGCTGCCTGTGATGCCTGCAAATTGTGCATCATATTCTCCAAAGCCACAACTCGAGCGCGAAGCTCGTTAACTTCTTCTATTATTCCGGGATGATTGGCGGTTGGTACGAGAGGATGAATAAAGTTTAAAATTCTAGTTATCATATAATCGTTGCGAAATATCCTGGAAATGAGGGTAAAGATAGTGTTTCGAACGGGTTCGCCGGTAAGTGCCTCAGGTTCCTCACCAAGAGGTGAATTCGGTTGGTGGAAAGGATCGCCTTCCTCTTGTCTCCATTGATTAAGTTGATTACGAACCCATCCCCAATTCATCCAGAATTGGTGATGACTGATTGGTTGATTCATTCCGGTTACACTGCTTTCGGAACTCAGGTGGAAATTCATATCGGAATCCGAAGAACTCGAATTACTTGCAGAATTCATCTTACACGGTTAGATAAATAATTTTCGATGTGAAATGATTTTTGGATATCGGATGATATTCTAATTACATAGAATACCTTTATATAGTACAAAGGATCCGCAAATTACGGAGAAACTTTCGGAAACTGTCAAGTAAAGGTAACAGTAACAGATACGCTAAGATATTCATTTTGTCTATACACTAGTCATGCAATCCATGCAATAAGGTGTGTCTAGACTACAAATGATAAGCAGGTAATTTTCCACACAAGGAATGATAAGCAGGTAATTTCTAACAAAAAAATTATAAGCAACAACTTTTATCATGCAGACATGGTCGAAGTCCAGACTCACTAATGTATCCTAACAATAACCGGTTAGACACACTAATGCAAATTCTGGTTCGCTAAGACCAACGCTCTGATACCAACTGTGACGATCGCTCCAAATCCATTTGGCCGAATACGTCATTCATTGATTTCATTGCGAGGTATTTGACCTCTATATGATACGTTTTATAAACATTGCATTCTTTTGAAAAGGCACACCATAAATGAATATTAAATCAAAGGTTTTCGACATCTGATGATTTCTACATATAAACAATCACCTTATATAATAGTTTACAACAGTACTTCCGTTGACAATGCAGTCTAAATAAGGTACATGGTGATGAATTGGTGAATGTAACGTTTTCTTGAAAAATATGCCATGTAAGACTCCATGCACATAGCTTGTCTATCATATAAGCAAACAGCGGAAGACTTCTAGGGAACCTGAGAATAAACATGCTAACAAGTGTCAACACAAAGGTTGGTGAGTTCATAGTTTTAGTGTTTCGCATAATCTGCATATAAAAGTGGATAACAAGATTTCAGTTGTTTCATCCAGAAACGTTTATCAAAATATTCTACGAAATTGAGCACCCTGGTAACTAAACTTAACGTATATTGATGTGGAGCGAGGTGTATATAAAATAGTTATTATTTTACTAGGAAAATACTATTAAATACGATACAATTTTACACAAGATATTTATTTATTTATAGAATGGATATACTTAAACCTTGCTACAACACTTATAGGCAGTGTACCTAATCGTACAGTAGTGTAGTTTTTAGTAAGTCCGGTTCGTTCCACAGGGAAATCTTTAAACAAAGCTCAACGCTATATTAGTTTACTTTTATAAAAATACAAATATATATATAAGTAATATTATTATTATAAAGGGGGGTTTTTACCGTTTAATGACCGGTTTGTCGATTTTAAGACTTTAGTCGCAGTTAAAACCTAATGTAAAATATAAAATAAATACAAGACTTAAATTAAAGCGTAAAGTAAATAACGATAATGAAATTGCGAATAATAAAAGTGCGATAAAATAAACTTGCGATAATTAAAAAGTACGATAATTAAAAGTGCGATAAAATAAAATAAATAAGAGTGCGATAATTAGAAGTGCAATTAAATATAAAATAAAGGAAATTAAATATGAAATAAAAGAATTATGCTTATTTAAACTTCCGTAATCATGATGTTTGACGTGTTGATTTTAGTTTTATGCCCATGGGTTAATTGTCCTTTGTCCTGGATTATTCAATATGTCCGTCTGGTTTTTGTCCATAACAGTCCATCAGTCATAAATATAAATTGCAAGTGTCCTTGTCAAATTATTATTATACCCGAAGTTAAATATTCCAACTAATTGGGGATTCGAATTGTAACAAGGTTTTAATACTTTGTTTAATGAATACACCAGGTTATCGACTGCGTGTAAACCAAGGTTTTACCACTTTGTTAACAATTACACCAATTACCCTTGAATGTAATTTCACCCCTGTTTTAATTATTCTAGTGGCTATTAATCCATTCCCGTGTCCGGTTAAATGAACGATTATTCGTACAAATAAATACCCCGCCCATCGTGTCCGATCGAGTGTATATGGTAATTTATAGGGACGCCCAATTGTAAATCTTTATATTAACATTAACAAACTTTCATTTAGTTAAACAAATATAAAGCCCATTAATAGCCCATAGTCTAGTTTCCACAAGTGTCGTTCTTTTATCCAAACCCCAATTATGGTACAAAGCCCAATTACCCAATTTTAGTAATTAGCCCAACATCATGATTACTTCGTTTTAAATAAGCATAATAATAACTTAGCTACGAGACATTAATGTAAAAAGGTTGAACATAACTTACAATGATTAAAAATAGCGTAGCGTTACACGGACAGAATTTCGACTTACACCCTTACAACATTCGCTAACATACCCTTATTATTAGAATTATAATTAAAATTAAAATATAAATTATAAATATAAATATATTTACGTATGAAGAGGAAGAAAAAAGATGATATAATTTGATCAGAATTCGGTTGGTTTTATAGCCAGACTTGATTTTTGGGGCTCCGCGACTCGCGGCAAAATGCCCTTAAAACTCCGCGAGTCGCGGAGAGGTATTTACAGCTCACACCCTTGGAGTTTCTTGCTGCCGACGGTTTTTATTATATATATATAATATATATATAATTAATATAATTAATTATATATTATATTATATTTATATACATAGTTAACTTGTAATTTTTAGTCCGTTGCGTCGAGCGTTAAGAGTTGACTCTGGTCCCGGTTCCGGATTTTCGAACGTCCTTGCGTACAATTTTATATTTTGTACTTTGCGTTTTGAATCTTGTACTTCTGTAATTTCGAGACGTTTCTTATCAATAATTGGAACCTTTTTGATTGTCTTTTGTTCTTTTGAGCTTTTTGGTCGTTTGCGTCTTCAATTCGTCGAATCTGTCTTTTGTCTTCACCTTTTATTATTTAAACGAATATCACTTGTAAATAGAACAATTGCAACTAAAAGCTTGTCTTTCTTGAGGAATAATGCTATGAAATATATGTTCGTTTTTAGCATTATCAAATATTCCCACACTTGAGCGTTGCTTGTCCTCAAGCAATATTGTCTTGAAATACTAGAATCACTTCTTTATTCTTCACACTTTGTACATCAGTGATTTCTATACGGCGGTATAAACAATGGTAGTAACGATATGGTTTACAGTCCCACATGACTATAAAAATTTAGATCCATTAAGGAAATTGGATCTTTATGAAAACATTTGATCTTTTGAAAATTAAATCTAGTTTTTACCCTAGATAAGTTTTCCGGAATAACCCTTTACCGGTGTTTGCAAAATATTTTTGTGGGTTTGGTGGGTTTCAGATTTGAAAATTTTAGCTCAAAACTTGCGGTTTTGTGTCACCCACTTGCTAACCTTGTATTTGGAAAGCAACACGTCCAGTTTACTTGTTCCGTATATTACCTTTCGGCAAACTACCGTCCGGTTGTAAAGGAAAGCGTTGAACAAGCAACTGTTAAGGCAATGTCCCGTGACATGCTTTTGATTATGGTCTATAACGTGTCGGACGCAATTACTATCCTTGGTAGGAGCAATAGTAAAGCTCACCCTTATAATTTGTCGGTCTGGCACAAGGTCCTGTCTTTGACCATGCTATGCAACCACCGTTCTTACGGTTGACACCCGATTTAGTTCAGGTGACCTAATGAATTCCAGGTGAATTCCTAGGATTTTACGTTCAATCGTAATGAACGTATTGAAAATAGGGTTTTCAGAAAACAAATCGGTTTGTAATTTTGATCAAAATATTTTCTCGTTTAAGCTCGAGTTTAGATATCATTGAATTCCATGAGTTTGTAATTCTCAATCTTTAAGGTCAATCTCTAGGATTGAGTAATATCAGTCTTAAAAGCTGATTTTTAATCTTTAAGGAGATTATCCTTTCTGGGGATCTGATTCATTAGTCTTATCAAGCTAATTTGCACGGTGCCTCCCCATTGTACGAGATAAATCCTTCTCATGGTTAGGATAAATCTGACCACTTGGCGACCCTGTTTAATGCTGAGGTCCGTGGATTTCCTGCTGATTTTAGTGATGACTTTTCTAGATTTTTCGTCAACCTACAGCTGGTCTTGGACGACAACTTCATGACCTAAATCAAGAAGCGCGTGTCTTTTTCGGAAGACTTTACTTCCTTTTAATGATGGAATTGATTCATCGTGTAGATCCATCTCTTCTTTTCTTTCATTGGATAAAACAGTTTAGTTTAGTCCAAAGCAAAAGTATTTTCAGTTATTTGTTACAAATATATGTGACATATGTTTAAAATAACTTGGTAAATTTTCCCACACTTGGCTTTTTTTTTTTTTTTTTTTTTTCGTCCTCTATTCCATTTTAAATGAATTTTAACATTTTAGTTTGTTTCTCAATTTATGTCCTTTCCGAGGTAACAATAATTTCGGTGTTAAAACCTAGTTTTATCGTTCATAAATATGTATAAACATGATTTGAATTCATTTAATTGAAAATTTTTACTAGAATTGGGTAGTCAGTATATAAGACTAGGGCTGTTCTTTTTTATCAGAGAGCACTAGATTCTAATACAACTACTGCTTTACTAGTATTTTTAATGGTAACCAAGTGTTTAATATAAAAATTTTAAAATCCGAAAGAATTTAACCCCTTCCCACACTTAAGATCTTGCAATGCCCTCATTTGCAAGAAATCAGTAACAATTTAAATTATTGAGGGTGATTTGTGTGAAAATGATTAAATTTTTACCAAAGTTTCCAAATATATTGGCGTTTGTTTGCTGAATGATAAATGGTGCACATCATTTGTTCATTCCGTCTTGTTGTTATTTCACATATATTTTGCATCTTGTCGTCAAAATTAATTGCTTTTGCTGAACTTAATGCCAGTCTTTGAAAATGCGTTGTTTTACCCTGTTGTGTACATAAGATAAACTGCAAACATATATACATATTTTTGAAGTTTGGTTTATTACCCCACATTCAAAAATTATTAAAATCTAAGAATAAAAGTTAGAAATTATAAAAATGATTACAATATTAACAAAAATATTAAATGCATCAATAATTACAATTTACAAAATAAAAAAAAAAAAATATAAAGTAAACTAAGGATGATATTGGTACCAATAGGGGTTCCACGCATAACCATAAGTGCTATATGTAGTGACCCGAACTTTTCCATGTTTATATATATTAATTGAGATTGATATTTACATGATTAAATGTTTCCAACATGTTAAGCAATCAAACTTGTTAAGACTTGATTAATTGAAATATGTTTCATATAGACAATTGACCACCCAAGTTGATCGGTGATTCACGAACGTTAAAACTTGTAAAAACTATATGATGACATATATATGGATATATATATATAGTTAACATGATACTATGATAAGAAAACATATCATAAAGTATATTAACAATGAACTACATATGTAAAAACAAGACTACTAACTTAATGATTTTTAAACGAGACATATATGTAACGATTATCGTTGTAAAGACATTTAATGTATATATATCATATTAAGAGATATTCATACATGATAATATCATGATAATATAATAATTTAAAATCTCATTTGATATTATAAACATTGGGTTAACAACATTTAACAAGATCGTTAACCTAAAGGTTTCAAAACAACACTTACATGTAACGACTAACGATGACTTAACGACTCAGTTAAAATGTATATACATGTAGTGTTTTAATATGTATTTATACACTTTTGAAAGACTTCAATACACTTATCAAAATACTTCTACTTAACAAAAATGCTTACAATTACATCCTCGTTCAGTTTCATCAACAATTCTACTCGTATGCACCCGTATTCGTACTCGTACAATACACAGCTTTTAGATGTATGTACTATTGGTATATACACTCCAATGATCAGCTCTTAGCAGCCCATGTGAGTCACCTAACACATGTGGGAACCATCATTTGGCAACTAGCATGAAATATCTCATAAAATTACAAAAATATGAGTAATCATTCATGACTTATTTACATGAAAACAAAATTACATATCCTTTATATCTAATCCATACACCAACGACCAAAAACACCTACAAACACTTTCATTCTTCAATTTTCTTCATCTAATTGATCTCTCTCAAGTTCTATCTTCAAGTTCTAAGTGTTCTTCATAAATTCCAAAAGTTCTAGTTTCATAAAATCAAGAATACTTTCAAGTTTGCTAGCTCACTTCCAATCTTGTAAGGTGATCATCCAACCTCAAGAAATCTTTGTTTCTTATAGTAGGTTATCATTCTAATACAAGGTAATAATCATATTCAAACTTTGGTTCAATTTCTATAACTATAACAATCTTATTTCAAGTGATGATCTTACTTGAACTTGTTTTCGTGTCATGATTCTGCTTCAAGAACTTCGAGCCATCCAAGGATCCATTGAAGCTAGATCCATTTTTCTCTTTTCCAGTAGGTTTATCCAAGGAAATTAAGGTAGTAATGATGTTCATAACATCATTCGATTCATACATATAAAGCTATCTTATTCGAAGGTTTAAACTTGTAATCACTAGAACATAGTTTAGTTAATTCTAAACTTGTTCGCAAACAAAAGTTAATCCTTCTAACTTGACTTTTAAAATCAACTAAACACATGTTCTATATCTATATGATATGCTAACTTAATGATTTAAAACCTGGAAACACGAAAAACACCGTAAAATCGGATTTACGCCGTCGTAGTAACACCGCGGGCTGTTTTGGGTTAGTTAATTAAAAACTATGATAAACTTTGATTTAAAAGTTGTTATTCTGAGAAAATGATTTTTATTATGAACATGAAACTATATCCAAAAATTATGGTTAAACTCAAAGTGGAAGTATGTTTTCTAAAATGGTCATCTAGACGTCGTTCTTTCGACTGAAATGACTACCTTTACAAAAACGACTTGTAACTTATTTTTCCGACTATAAACCTATACTTTTTCTGTTTAGATTCATAAAATAGAGTTCAATATGAAATCATAGCAATTTGATTCACTCAAAACGGATTTAAAATGAAGAAGTTATGGGTAAAACAAGATTGGATAATTTTTCTCATTTTAGCTACGTGAAAATTGGTAACAAATCTATTCCAACCATAACTTAATCAACTTGTATTGTATATTATGTAATCTTGAGATACCATAGACACGTATACAATGTTTCGACCTATCATGTCGACACATCTATATATATTTCGGAACAACCATAGACACTCTATATGTGAATGTTGAAGTTAGCTATACAGGGTTGAGGTTGATTTCAAAATATATATAGTTTGAGTTGTGATCAATACTGAGATACGTATACACTGGGTCGTGGATTGATTCAAGATAATATTTATCGATTTATTTCTGTACATCTAACTGTGGACAACTAGTTATAGGTTACTAACGAGGACAGCTGACTTAATAAACTTAAAACATCAAAATATATTAAAAGTGTTGTAAATATATTTTGAACATACTTTAATATATAAGTATATATTGTTATAGGTTCGTGAATCAACAGTGGCCAAGTCTTACTTCCCGACGAAGTAAAAATCTGTGAAAGTGAGTTATAGTCCCACTTTTAAAATCTAATATTTTTGGGATGAGAATACATGCAGGTTTTATAAATGATTTACAAAATAGACACAAGTACGTGAAACTACATTCTATGGTTGAATTATCGAAATCGAATATGCCCCTTTTTATTAAGTCTGGTAATCTAAGAATTAGGGAACAGACACCCTAATTGACGCGAATCCTAAAGATAGATCTATTGGGCCTAACAAACCCCATCCAAAGTACCGGATGCTTTAGTACTTCGAAATTTATATCATATCCGAAGGGTGTCCCGGAATGATGGGGATATTCTTATATATGCATCTTGTTATTGTCGGTTACCAGGTGTTCACCATATGAATGATTTTTATCTCTATGTATGGGATGTGTATTGAAATATGAAATCTTGTGGTCTATTGTTACGATTTGATATATATAGGTTAAACCTATAACTCACCAACATTTTTGTTGACGTTTAAAGCATGTTTATTCTCAGGTGAATATTAAGAGCTTCCGCTGTTGCATACTAAAATAAGGACAAGATTTGGAGTCCATGTTTGTATGATATTGTGTAAAAACTACATTCAAGAAACTGATTTCGATGTAACATATTTGTATTGTAAACCATTATGTAATGGTCGTGTGTAAACAGGATATTTTAGATTATCATTATTTGATAATCTACGTAAAGCTTTTTAAACCTTTATTTATGAAATAAAGGTTATGGTTTGTTTTAAAAATGAATGCAGTCTTTGAAAAACGTCTCATATAGAGGTCAAAATCTCGCAACGAAATCAATTAATATGGAACGTTTTTAATCAATAAGAACGGGACATTTCAGTTGGTATCCGAGCGTTGGTCTTAGAGAACCAGAAAATTTGCATTAGTGTGTCTTATCGAGTTTGTTAGGATGCATTAGTGAGTCTGGACTTCGACCGTGTTTTCTTTAAAAATGATTGCTTAACATTTTTGTTGGAAACTATATATTTTTAACATATGAATATTATGTGATATATTAATCTCTTAACGTGTTTGATATTATGTGATAGATGTCTACCTCTAGAACAAGTCCCATTGACTCACCTAATAATAATGAAGAGTCAAATGTAAATTGGAATGATTTGTGGACTGATTCACAAGTTCCCGAAGAGGAACCGGAAGAAGAGTCGGAACCGGAAGAAGAATCGGAACCGGAAGAAGAATCGGAACCGGATGAAGAAATAGAACCGGTGGGGGAAATAATAAAACGGTTAAGTAAAAGAAAATCCTCAACCAACCGACCAAAGTTAATTATGGTCAATGGTGTTTCCGCCAAGGAAGCAAAATATTGGGAGGATTACCAATTCTCCGATGAATCGGATTCCGACGAGAATTCCGATGATGTTATAGAAATTAGCCCAACTGAATTTAAAAAGGCAAAAGAAAATAATAAGGGAAAGGGAATAAAAATAGAGAAATCTAATTCCAACCCTGATGAACTTTATATGTATCGTCAACCCCCGAAGTCCTTAAGTTGTAACAATGACCCGGGAACCTCTAAACCACCAGGTTTTTCTAAACCAATGTGGACAACGACGGCTCGTATTAGGGGAACATCATATATCCCTAGAAACTTGGCAAAACGAACCAAAACCGAAGAAGAAGAAACGAGCGAGTCGGAATAAGATAGTTGTATTCGTGTGGTGTAATATATGTAATATAGTGTTCTTATGCTTTATGATATATGTAAAAATTGCTTGTATTAATAAGTATTTTTTTATGAAACTAACTCTTGTCTATTTTACAGTTTAAAAACACAAAATGGATAGACAACCCAATATTTTAAGAGACCTACCCGGAGACATGATTGATGAAATCTTGTCTAGAGTCGGCCAGAATTCTTCGGCACAACTATTTAAGGCGAGATCAGTTTGTAAGACATTCGAAGAACGTTCCAAGAATGTCTTGGTTTATAAGAGACTTTCGTTTGAAAGATGGGGGATATCACATTGGGAAACCCATAAGTTACGATGTGTTTACTTTGACGCATATATTGCGGGGAACCCAAATGCTATTTTACGCAACGGGTTAAGAAATTATTTTGACTCAATATATCCGAATATTGGACTTCGTGATTTAGAAAAAGCGGCTAACATGCAACATAAAGAAGCATGTTATGCTTACGGATTAGTAATGTTCGCTTCTCACCAAAGTGAGAACAAGAACATCGGGCTACAACTATTAAACAAAACGTTTCCACAAGTGACGGAGTCGGTAATTGGGGTAAGAAATGAGGTTTTTAGATTATTACGGGACTGTTGGACATTACGTAACCCTCGTCCCTTTGATGACGTTACAACACGCTGTCTTATCAACGGCCATAACGGTTATGTTGCACAAGACCAAGGATGGGAAGTAGTCCTAGTAAAACCAGAATGCATGACTTGTTTCTGGACGTATGAATTACGTGTCTTTATTGCCTTTGCCGAACGACTTGTGTACTAGCTAGAATTGTCTTCACAACTATCTTGTATCAAAGTTATTGTGTGCTATATTTCATGCTTTATGTAAAATAAGCGGTATTGTAAGTTTGTAAAATATTGTATAAAAGTTTGAACGCGAAATATTATTACAATCAGTTTTTCATATAGAATTGTAGTAGTTGAATTGTATATTAGCTACTAAGTATGAACTTAACGGGTAGGTACTACCCGAATTTAAACTTATAAAACGCTAATATGAAGAAAAAGCTTTTATAAATGAGTTCATATTATGCTACGAAATACTATTAACTACTCTTAATATTCTGTATGATTAACTTGTTCCATTTAACTATTTTGAAGGAAATGGCACCGACTACTCGACACACCGTGAATATGAATGAAGAGGAATTCCGTACTTTTCTAGCTTCAAACATAGCCGCAGTACAGGCTGCGCTACATACCAACAATAACCTTGGATCTAGCAGTACAGGAAATCGTGTAGGATGCACCTACAAAGAATTCACTGCCTGCAAACCTTTGGAATTTGATGGAACCGAAGGACCGATCGGATTGAAACGGTAGACCGAGAAGGTTGAATCGGTGTTTGCCATAAGTAAGTGTACTGAAGAGGACAAAGTGAAGTACGCTACGCATACCTTCACAGGTTCTGCGTTAACATGGTGGAATACCTATCTAGAGCAAGTGGGACAAGATGATGCGTACGCACTACCGTGGTCAGCATTCAAGCACTTGATGAACGAGAAGTACCGTCCCAGAACCGAGGTCAATAAGCTCAAGACAGAACTTAGAGGGTTACGAACCCAAGGATTTGATATTACCATGTACGAAAGACGATTCACAGAATTGTGCCTATTGTGTCCGGGAGCATTCGAAGATGAGGAAGAGAAGATCGACGCGTTTGTGAAAGGATTACCGGAAAGAATCCAAGAAGATATAAGTTCACACGAGCCCGCCTCCATACAACAGGCATGTAGAATGGCTCACAAACTAGTGAACCAGATTGAAGAAAGAATTAAAGAACAGACTGCTGAAGAGGCCAATGTGAAGCAAGTCAAAAGAAAGTGGGAGGAAAACGGTGATAAGAATCACCAATACAACAACAACAGTAATTACAACAATAATCGCAACAATTATCCCAACAATCGCAACATCAATCGCAACTACAACAAACGGCCCAACAACAACAACAACAACAACAACAGCAACTACAACAATCATCCTAACAACAATAATAACCGCAACAACAACAACAATCAGAAGCAGCTATGCCAAAGGTGTGAAAAGAATCACTCGGGGTTCTGCACCAAATTTTGCAACAAGTGTAAAAGAAATGGTCATAGCGCGGCGAAGTGTGAGGTCTACGGACCAGGGGCTAATAGAACGAAAGGAACAAATGGTGTCGGAACGAGTAATGGCGGAGCAAGTAGTGTCGGAGCAAGTTATGCCAATGTAGTTTGTTATAAATGTGGAAAACCAGGCCACATTATTAGAAATTGCCCGAACCAGGAGAACACGAATGGACAAGGCCGTGGAAGAGTTTTCAATATTAATGCGATAGAGGCACAGGAAGACCCGGAGCTTGTTACGGGTACGTTTCTTATTGACAATAAATCTGCTTACGTTTTATTTGATTCGGGTGCGGATAGAAGCTATATGAGTAGAGATTTTTGTGCTAAATTAAGTTGTCCATTGACGCCTTTGGATAGTAAATTTTTACTCGAATTAGCAAATGGTAAATTAATTTCAGCAGATAATATATGTCGGAATCGAGAAATTAAACTGGTTAGCGAAACATTTAAGATTGATTTGATACCAGTAGAGTTAGGGAGTTTTGATGTGATAATCGGTATGGACTGGTTGAAAGAAGTGAAAGCGGAGATCGTTTGTTACAAAAATGCAATTCGCATTATACGAGAAAAAGGAAAACCCTTAATGGTGTACGGAGAAAAGGGCAACACGAAGCTACATCTTATTAGTAATTTGAAGGCACAAAAACTAATAAGAAAAGGTTGCTATGCTGTTCTAGCACACGTCGAGAAAGTACAAACTGAAGAAAAGAGCATCAATGATGTTCCCATTGCAAAAGAATTTCCCGATGTATTTCCGAAAGAATTACCGGGATTACCCCCACATCGATCCGTTGAATTTCAAATAGATCTTGTACCAGGAGCTGCACCAATAGCTCGTGCTCCTTACAGACTCGCACCCAGCGAGATGAAAGAACTGCAAAGCCAATTACAAGAACTTTTAGAGCGTGGTTTCATTCGACCAAGCACATCACCGTGGGGAGCTCCTGTTTTGTTTGTCAAGAAGAAAGATGGTACATTCAGGTTGTGTATCGACTACCGAGAGTTGAACAAACTTACCATCAAGAACCGCTACCCACTACCGAGAATCGACGACTTATTTGATCAACTACAAGGCTCGTCTGTTTATTCAAAGATTAACTTACGTTCCGGGTACCATCAAATGCGGGTGAAAGAAGATGATATTCCAAAGACTGCTTTCAGAACACGTTACGGTCATTACGAGTTTATGGTCATGCCGTTTGGTTTAACTAATGCACCAGCTGTGTTCATGGACCTTATGAACCGAGTGTGTGGACCATACCTTGACAAGTTTGTCATTGTTTTCATTGATGACATACTTATTTACTCAAAGAATGACCAAGAACACGGTGAACATTTGAGAAAGGTGTTAGAAGTATTGAGGAAAGAAGAATTGTACGCTAAGTTTTCAAAGTGTGCATTTTGGTTGGAAGAAGTTCAATTCCTCGGTCACATAGTGAACAAAGAAGGTATTAAGGTGGATCCGGCAAAGATAGAAACTGTTGAAAAGTGGGAAACCCCGAAAACTCCGAAACACATACGCCAGTTTTTAGGACTAGCTGGTTACTACAGAAGGTTCATCCAAGACTTTTCCAGAATAGCAAAACCCTTGACTGCATTAACGCATAAAGGGAAGAAATTTGAATGGAATGATGAACAAGAGAAAGCGTTTCAGTTATTGAAGAAAAAGCTAACTACGGCACCTATATTGTCATTGCCTGAAGGGAATGATGATTTTGTGATTTATTGTGATGCATCAAAGCAAGGTCTCGGTTGTGTATTAATGCAACGAACGAAGGTGATTGCTTATGCGTCTAGACAATTGAAGATTCACGAACAAAATTATACGACGCATGATTTGGAATTAGGCGCGGTTGTTTTTGCATTAAAGACTTGGAGGCACTACTTATATGGGGTCAAAAGTATTATATATACCGACCACAAAAGTCTTCAACACATATTTAATCAGAAACAACTGAATATGAGGCAGCGTAGGTGGATTGAATTATTGAATGATTACGACTTTGAGATTCGTTACCACCCGGGGAAGGCAAATGTGGTAGCCGATGCCTTGAGCAGGAAGGACAGAGAACCCATTAATAACCTTACTACTCAAATAAAGGAGGCGCAACAAGGAGTTTTAAAAGAGGGAAATTTAAAGGATGAAATACCCAAAGGATCGGAGAAGCATCTTAATATTCGGGAAGACGGAACCCGGTATAGGGCTGAAAGGATTTGGGTACCAAAATTTGGAGATATGAGAGAAATGGTACTTAGAGAAGCTCATAAAACCAGATACTCAATACATCCTGGAACGGGGAAGATGTACAAGGATCTCAAGAAACATTTTTGGTGGCCGGGTATGAAAGCCGATGTTGCTAAATACGTAGGAGAATGTTTGACGTGTTCTAAGGTCAAAGCTGAGCATCAGAAACCATCAGGTCTACTTCAACAACCCGAAATCCCGGAATGGAAATGGGAAAACATTACCATGGATTTCATCACTAAATTGCCAAGGACTGCAAGTGGTTTTGATACTATTTGGGTAATAGTTGATCGTCTCACCAAATCAGCACACTTCCTACCAATAAGAGAAGATGACAAGATGGAGAAGTTAGCACGACTGTATTTGAAGGAAGTCGTCTCTAGACATGGAATACCAATCTCTATTATCTCTGATAGGGATGGCAGATTTATTTCAAGATTCTGGCAGACATTACAGCAAGCATTAGGAACTCGTCTAGACATGAGTACTGCCTATCATCCACAAACTGATGGGCAGAGCGAAAGGACGATACAAACGCTTGAAGACATGCTACGAGCATGTGTTATTGATTTCGGAAACAGTTGGGATCGACATCTACCGTTAGCAGAATTTTCCTACAACAACAGCTACCATTCAAGCATTGAGATGGCGCCGTTTGAAGCACTTTATGGTAGAAAGTGCAGGTCTCCGATTTGTTGGAGTGAAGTGGGGGATAGACAGATTACGGGTCCGGAGATTATACAAGAAACTACCGAGAAGATCATCCAAATTCAACAACGGTTGAAAACCGCCCAAAGTCGACAAAAGAGCTACGCTGACATTAAAAGAAAAGATATAGAATTTGAAATTGGAGAGATGGTCATGCTTAAAGTTGCACCTTGGAAAGGCGTTGTTCGATTTGGTAAACGAGGGAAATTAAATCCAAGGTATATTGGACCATTCAAGATTATTGATCGTGTCGGACCAGTAGCTTACCGACTAGAGTTACCTCAACAACTCGCGGCTGTACATAACACTTTCCACGTCTCGAATTTAAAGAAATGTTTTGCTAAAGAAGATCTCACTATTCCGTTAGATGAAATCCAAATCAACGAAAAACTTCAATTCATCGAAGAACCCGTCGAAATAATGGATCGTGAGGTTAAAAGACTTAAGCAAAACAAGATACCAATTGTTAAGGTTCGATGGAATGCTCGTAGAGGACCCGAGTTCACCTGGGAGCGTGAAGATCAGATGAAGAAGAAATACCCGCATCTATTTCCAGAAGATTCGTCAACACCTTCAACAGCTTAAAATTTCGGGACGAAATTTATTTAACGGGTAGGTACTGTAGTGACCCGAACTTTTCCATGTTTATATATATTAATTGAGATTGATATTTACATGATTAAATGTTTCCAACATGTTAAGCAATCAAACTTGTTAAGACTTGATTAATTGAAATATGTTTCATATAGACAATTGACCACCCAAGTTGATCGGTGATTCACGAACGTTAAAACTTGTAAAAACTATATGATGACATATATATGGATATATATATATAGTTAACATGATACTATGATAAGAAAACATATCATAAAGTATATTAACAATGAACTACATATGTAAAAACAAGACTACTAACTTAATGATTTTTAAACGAGACATATATGTAACGATTATCGTTGTAAAGACATTTAATGTATATATATCATATTAAGAGATATTCATACATGATAATATCATGATAATATAATAATTTAAAATCTCATTTGATATTATAAACATTGGGTTAACAACATTTAACAAGATCGTTAACCTAAAGGTTTCAAAACAACACTTACATGTAACGACTAACGATGACTTAACGACTCAGTTAAAATGTATATACATGTAGTGTTTTAATATGTATTTATACACTTTTGAAAGACTTCAATACACTTATCAAAATACTTCTACTTAACAAAAATGCTTACAATTACATCCTCGTTCAGTTTCATCAACAATTCTACTCGTATGCACCCGTATTCGTACTCGTACAATACACAGCTTTTAGATGTATGTACTATTGGTATATACACTCCAATGATCAGCTCTTAGCAGCCCATGTGAGTCACCTAACACATGTGGGAACCATCATTTGGCAACTAGCATGAAATATCTCATAAAATTACAAAAATATGAGTAATCATTCATGACTTATTTACATGAAAACAAAATTACATATCCTTTATATCTAATCCATACACCAACGACCAAAAACACCTACAAACACTTTCATTCTTCAATTTTCTTCATCTAATTGATCTCTCTCAAGTTCTATCTTCAAGTTCTAAGTGTTCTTCATAAATTCCAAAAGTTCTAGTTTCATAAAATCAAGAATACTTTCAAGTTTGCTAGCTCACTTCCAATCTTGTAAGGTGATCATCCAACCTCAAGAAATCTTTGTTTCTTATAGTAGGTTATCATTCTAATACAAGGTAATAATCATATTCAAACTTTGGTTCAATTTCTATAACTATAACAATCTTATTTCAAGTGATGATCTTACTTGAACTTGTTTTCGTGTCATGATTCTGCTTCAAGAACTTCGAGCCATCCAAGGATCCATTGAAGCTAGATCCATTTTTCTCTTTTCCAGTAGGTTTATCCAAGGAAATTAAGGTAGTAATGATGTTCATAACATCATTCGATTCATACATATAAAGCTATCTTATTCGAAGTTTTAAACTTGTAATCACTAGAACATAGTTTAGTTAATTCTAAACTTGTTCGCAAACAAAAGTTAATCCTTCTAACTTGACTTTTAAAATCAACTAAACACATGTTCTATATCTATATGATATGCTAACTTAATGATTTAAAACCTGGAAACACGAAAAACACCGTAAAATCGGATTTACGCCGTCGTAGTAACACCGCGGGCTGTTTTGGGTTAGTTAATTAAAAACTATGATAAACTTTGATTTAAAAGTTGTTATTCTGAGAAAATGATTTTTATTATGAACATGAAACTATATCCAAAAATTATGGTTAAACTCAAAGTGGAAGTATGTTTTCTAAAATGGTCATCTAGACGTCGTTCTTTCGACTGAAATGACTACCTTTACAAAAACGACTTGTAACTTATTTTTCCGACTATAAACCTATACTTTTTCTGTTTAGATTCATAAAATAGAGTTCAATATGAAATCATAGCAATTTGATTCACTCAAAACGGATTTAAAATGAAGAAGTTATGGGTAAAACAAGATTGGATAATTTTTCTCATTTTAGCTACGTGAAAATTGGTAACAAATCTATTCCAACCATAACTTAATCAACTTGTATTGTATATTATGTAATCTTGAGATACCATAGACACGTATACAATGTTTCGACCTATCATGTCGACACATCTATATATATTTCGGAACAACCATAGACACTCTATATGTGAATGTTGGAGTTAGCTATACAGGGTTGAGGTTGATTCCAAAATATATATAGTTTGAGTTGTGATCAATACTAAGATACGTATACACTGGGTCGTGGATTGATTCAAGATAATATTTATCGATTTATTTCTGTACATCTAACTGTGGACAACTAGTTATAGGTTACTAACGAGGACAGCTGACTTAATAAACTTAAAACATCAAAATATATTAAAAGTGTTGTAAATATATTTTGAACATACTTTAATATATAAGTATATATTGTTATAGGTTCGTGAATCAACAGTGGCCAAGTCTTACTTCCCGACGAAGTAAAAATCTGTGAAAGTGAGTTATAGTCCCACTTTTAAAATCTAATATTTTTGGGATGAGAATACATGCAGGTTTTATAAATGATTTACAAAATAGACACAAGTACGTGAAACTACATTCTATGGTTGAATTATCGAAATCGAATATGCCCCTTTTTATTAAGTCTGGTAATCTAAGAATTAGGGAACAGACACCCTAATTGACGCGAATCCTAAAGATAGATCTATTGGGCCTAACAAACCCCATCCAAAGTACCGGATGCTTTAGTACTTCGAAATTTATATCATATCCGAAGGGTGTCCCGGAATGATGGGGATATTCTTATATATGCATCTTGTTATTGTCGGTTACCAGGTGTTCACCATATGAATGATTTTTATCTCTATGTATGGGATGTGTATTGAAATATGAAATCTTGTGGTCTATTGTTACGATTTGATATATATAGGTTAAACCTATAACTCACCAACATTTTTGTTGACGTTTAAAGCATGTTTATTCTCAGGTGAATATTAAGAGCTTCCGCTGTTGCATACTAAAATAAGGACAAGATTTGGAGTCCATGTTTGTATGATATTGTGTAAAAACTGCATTCAAGAAACTGATTTCGATGTAACATATTTGTATTGTAAACCATTATGTAATGGTCGTGTGTAAACAGGATATTTTAGATTATCATTATTTGATAATCTACGTAAAGCTTTTTAAACCTTTATTTATGAAATAAAGGTTATGGTTTGTTTTAAAAATGAATGCAGTCTTTGAAAAACGTCTCATATAGAGGTCAAAACCTCGCAACGAAATCAATTAATATGGAACGTTTTTAATCAATAAGAACGGGACATTTCACTATAGAATGCTTCGGCAGGGTCATACGTAGGATATGGTGGCTGCATCTCTATCGACCAAGGAGGGAAGACGGGTTTCGGTGTAGGAATATAGTTTCTACCTATATGTTGGCAATGCGCTATGATCTGGTTCTGATGAACTTGCCAATCTTCAAATGCTCTCTGTCTAGCATTTTCGTATTCCTGAGAAGCTATAAACCTATGCATTTCTTGCATCTCATTCCCCCCTCCTACATTACCTTGTTCCTGGTTTCTCTCTACCTGTGGATGTCTACCATTGTATCGTACTGCGGCGTTATTTCGCCGCTTCAAAACTTTTGCACCATGGTATACATTTAAACCTATAGTGTCGCGGGGTTCCGGCTCTTCTACTAATAATCCCCCCCGACTTATATCCACACCGAGATATTCACCAATCAAAGTAATAAAAATACCACCTCCTATTATGCTATGTGGACGCATCCCCCGAACCATAGCTGATAAATAATAACCCACACAATATGGTATACTTACAGCGCTGTGTGGGTCTCGAATACACATATGGTAAAACAAATCTTGTTCATTTACCTTTTCTTTGTTTTTACCCCTTTGTGTAATCGAATTAGCTAAAAACCTATGTATTACTCTTAATTCGGCTCTATCTATATCCAAATAAGAGTAGTTTCCCCCTTTGAAACGGTGATGGCTTGTCATTTGACTCCACATACCGTGTGTATCAAAATTCTCATCTATCTTTCTACCGTTTAGTATCAATCCTCTACAATCGGCAGACGCTAACTCCTCAGGCGTATATATACGTAAAGCCTGAGCCATGTCCAGTAAAGACATGTGGCGCATCGAACCGCCTAACAAAAATCTAATAAAAGAACGATCGGTTAAACTAGCTACCCGATCATTCAACTCTATACTACATAACAACTCTTCACACCATACTTTATATACAGGTCTGCGTATGGTGAATAAACATATCCAGTCATTAAAAGAAGAATTACCATACCTCTGTACCAGTAATTCCCTAATTGGCCCGGCCAATTCTACAGCTTCCAAGGGTCCCCATTCTATGACCCTCGGTACCTCAACAACCTTGGAATGAAGAGTATGCAAACCCCGTTGATATTTTGGATAATCTATCCAAAGTCTGTCAAATCGCAGATTCGGGTGCAACTGTTCCAAGTGCATATCTGAAAAGGTCATGACTGGATGAGGTACATCCTGCTTGTAGTAGTTATCTACCTCCTGTTGTTCCAAGTTCTCAGCAGGAGCATGGCAGGCTTGGGATGAAGATTCACCCCTTTCATTCTGCAAAACACATCAAACACAAATTTTGTGCATCCAAATATGCATTAGTGTCAGCAAAATCATCAATCAAAATAATTACAATGACATTATTAATTTATATCAAACTTAAGCTTATTTTCACATTTTTATCAAATCTACACTTTTTCAAATAAGCATATACGAAAATTTTCGCCAAGTTCATAAGCATTCAACTCAAATAACATGTCAAAATAATCATTACTAGCAAATAAACAAGTCTCAAATGGCATTATCTTTCAAAAATCAAGTTCATGAATTTTGGACTTGAAAAAGTCCACTTTAATTCTCAAAATCATGTTTAGGCTCAAAGTTTGGATCATTTAACTACCTAGACATGTTACACTACTCAATTTAGCAACAATTCATGACAAAAATCGGCCATAACCTGTTTATATCAAAAAGCCCCAAATTGCTCAAGAACACAAACCCTAGATTATTCAAAATTTGAAGTTTAAGGCTTCTAATCATGTTAAACAGCATCAATCTAGGTTATACAAGCATAATACATAAACAATTTAAGTCTAATTACACTAAAAAGCATCAAAATCAAATTGGGGAAAAATAGCTCAAGAACACTAAAATTCGAATTAAATGGTGTTTAGGTGTAGAAATTTACCGTTTTTCTTGAGTAGTTCTTAGATATCATCCTTCTCAACATGATTTTAGCAAAAAATTTGGTGATTAACGGTTAAAAATTGAGATTTTTGGGGGTGATTTTCGGTGGTTTTCGGGTGCAGTTTCGAGTGTTTATGCAGTGTGTTTGTGTGTGGGGGAGTGACTGATCGAGCAGCTCTTTTATTTTTTTTTTCTGGGTTTTGGACCCTCCGCGAGTCGCGGAGGTTTTGTACTTCAAACTCCGCGAGTCGCGGAGTTTACCCTTTTTTTTTTTTTTTTTTTTTTTTTTTATAATCTTTAACTTATAAAACAATTAAGAAATTAATTTTAAAATTTTGTTTCCCTTGTTATTTAGGACGAGGTCGTTTCGGATCGATGTCCTAGTCCGTCCCTCGACAAAATTTTAAAATTTGTCTTTTTGTAGCGATTGTTTTAAAAGCTAAGATTTTTGGGTTTTTTAATGTTTTTGGCATACTTTAAATCAACAAGATTAAAAATATTGATAATAAAAGTTCTCGTCCCTCCCTCGGGTAAAGCAATTTCGGTTCAAAGACCTAGTCTTCAACTTACGACGAATTTTAAAAATCATATTCTTAACTTAATGAGATAAAGTAGATTTTTGTTTTTAAATTCACACAACTTAAATATAAAATTCAAAATTAAAAATTAAAAATTCACACCAAACTTAAAATTTGAAATGCATAAAATTAAAATTTCATATTTTTAAAAATTAAAAATTCATACCAAACTTAATTTAAAAATTCATAAATTCATACCACACTTATATTAATTTATCAAATATTTACAATTTTAAATATATTGTTTTTACAAAGTTTACAATATTAATTTAAGATTTAAATATTAATTTTAAAAAAAACATGGTAAAAAAAATTAAAAATCTTTTTGTCTTTTTATCCCACTTTAATCAATCAAATATTATCAAAAATATGCGCCCCTCTTTTCGGTAAAGTAATTTTGGTTCCAAGACCTAATTTAACTCATGACGAATTTTTGAAATATTTTGGGTTGATTGATTAAAGATATTTATACCTTAAGAATAAACGTTAAATTTCGCAGTGATGTAATAAATTTTTGAACGATATCAATAATTTCGGTCGCCAAACCTAATTTTATTCAATACCAATTTAATACTTTTTAGCGAACAAATTAGCGTTTATTATCAAAAGGTTAAAAATAAAAATAAAAATAAAAACTGTACAGACATACCTGTGAAATAGATTTCTTAGTTATATGATCTATTATATTCATAAGATAGTCGGTTTAATTGGTTTTCCATGGCTGCATAGGCGTAACCTCGAGCATTCATTGTCTTTTCTTCTAAACATATGAACGGTCCGTCTCTGCATAAAGTAACAAATTCGGTATTTGAATAGGTTTGATTATTTGAACATTTACCTCCATGTGACCATTTTCCGCATTTGTGACATCGTTCTAGGTGTCGTGCTCTTCTTTTTGCTGCGGATTTTGATTTTCCTTTACCAAATTGTAACTTATTATCTTCGCATCTGGATCCTTTTCTAACTCCGTCCATTCTTTCTCTGATTACTGATACTAATTCACTCGGTAGTATGTCATTATTACGTTTAGTGATCAAAGCGTGTAGCATTAGACCATGGTTTAGTTCACAGGCAGTCTTCATTTTGTAAAAACCTAAAAAAATAAAAATTCAGAATGGGGGGAGAAGACTAGTTCTTTAGGGTCTGCTAGGGAAAGACCATACGTGTTCCATTTTCGAGAACTACACGAAAACAGACAATCTAACTCTAACAGAAATATATATTATCCTTTAAAGACTTGATTCTCCCCACACTTAGTTAGCTGTGGTGTCGAAATTGTGATTAACTTCGTTGTCGACTTCCATCGGACCATGTATGTAATGTTTAACTCTGTGACCATTAACTTTAAATTCAATCCCATTTGAATTTATCAATTCTATCGTTCCGTATGGGAAAACTCTTTTGACTATGAATGGTCCAGACCATCTTGATTTCAATTTTCCAGGAAATAGCTTGAATCGTGAATTGAAAAGAAGAACTCTGTCTCCTTCTTTGAATTCTTTTGAACTTCTGATTCTTTTATCATGCCATTTCTTCGTTCTTTCTTTATAGATTAACGAATTTTCGTATGCTTCATGTCTTAATTCTTCTAATTCGTTTAGTTGACTTAATCGTAGACGTCCAGCTTCATGTAAATCAAGATTACATGTCTTCAAAGCCCAAAATGCTTTGTGTTCAATTTCTACTGGAAGATGACATGCTTTTCCATACACAAGTCTAAAATGTGTGGTTCCAATTGGAGTTTTGTAGGCTGTTCTAAAAGCCCAGAGTGCATCCTCCAATTTAATGGACCATTCCTTCGGATTTGATCCTACGGTTTTCTCTAGAATACGTTTTAAAGCTCGGTTTGTATTTTCAACTTGTCCACTTGTTTGTGGATGATATGCGGTGGAGATTTTATGAGTTACTCCATATCTTTTAAGAACTTTCTCAAGTTGATTATTACAGAAATGAGTACCCCGATCACTTATTAAAGCTTTCGGTGTTCCAAACCTTGCAAAAAGACGTTTTAAAAAGTTGACTACAACTCGTGCATCGTTAGTTGGGAGAGCTTGTGCTTCCGCCCATTTAGATACATAATCAATGGCTACGAGTATATATAGATTATTATGAGATTTTGGAAATGGACCCATAAAGTCAATACCCCAAATGTCAAATACTTCACATACTTGGATGACATTTTGTGGCATTTCATCACGTTGACTTATTTTTCCGGTCCTTTGACATGCATCACAGGATTTGCAAAGAAGGTGTGCGTCTTTGTAAATTGTAGGCCAATAGAATCCAGCTTCATAAACTTTTCTTGCTGTTAGTTGAGGCCCATAATGCCCTCCTGTTGGTCCTGTGTGACAATGGTTTAAAATTTTACTAGCTTCATCTCCAAATACACATCGGCGTATTATTCCATCGGGACAACTTTTAAACAGATGTGGATCTTCCCAGAAATAGTGTTTTATATCACTGAAGAATTTCTTTCGTCTTTGGTACGATAATCCTTTTTCAAGGAATCCACAAACTAAGTAGTTTGCATAGTCTGCAAACCATGGGATTTCTTTATAATCTATCTTCAATAGATATTCATCAGGAAAGTTGTCTTGTATGGCCGATTCATTTAGAACTTCTAATTCGGGATTTTCAAGACGAGAAAGATGATCAGCGGCGAGATTTTCTGCTCCCTTTTTATCTCGGATTTCAATATCAAACTCTTGTAAGAGTAAGATCCAACGGATTAATCTTGGTTTAGCATCTTGTTTTGAAAATAGGTATCTAAGAGCAGAATGGTCGGTATAGACCACCGTTTTTGCTAGAACGAGATATGATCGAAATTTGTCAAAAGCAAAGACAATAGCAAGGAGTTCTGTTTCAGTAGTTGTATAGTTCGTTTGTGCTCCTTGTAACGTCTTACTAGCATAATATATAGGTTGAAATCGTTTTTCAATCCTTTGTCCTAAAACGGCTCCCATTGCAAAATCACTTGCGTCGCACATTAGTTCAAATGGTAGAT
Organism: Rutidosis leptorrhynchoides; assembly: GCF_046630445.1. NCBI lineage: Eukaryota > Viridiplantae > Streptophyta > Magnoliopsida > Asterales > Asteraceae > Rutidosis > Rutidosis leptorrhynchoides. The sequence continues at coordinate 28,720,521 of NC_092335.1, forward strand.
TCCAATTTGGTGTTATCATGATCGGTGAATTAGTGAGTTTTTCTTTAAGAATATTAAAAGATTTGATACACTCATCTGAAAAGATGAATGGCGCATCCTTTTCTAGGAGTTTATTCATAGGAGTGGCAATTTTAGAAAAATCTTTTATAAAACGTCGGTAAAAACCGGCATGCCCTAGAAAACTCCTAACTCCTCTAACATTGGTGGGATGTGGAAGTTTAGCAATTACATCTACTTTAGCTCTATCCACTTCAATTCCTTCTTTTGAAATTTTATGTCCAAGAACGATGCCTTCTTTAACCATGAAATGGCATTTCTCCCAATTAAGTACTAGATTTGATTTTTCGCATCTAATTAGCATTCGTTCCAGATTAACTAGACATGATTTAAATGTATCACCGAAGACTGAAAAGTCATCCATGAATACTTCCATGCATTCTTCTATCATGTCGTGAAAAATCGCCATCATACACCTTTGAAAGGTTGCAGGGGCGTTACAAAGTCCAAATGGCATGCGTTTGTAAGCAAAAGTACCATAAGGGCACGTGAATGTGGTTTTCTCTTGATCTTCGGGTGCTATTGGAATTTGAAAATATCCGGAAAATCCATCTAGAAAACAATAGTAACTATTTCCGGCTAATCTTTCCAACATTTGATCTATGAAAGGTAAGGGAAAGTGATCTTTTCTGGTGGCGTCATTTAATTTTCTATAATCAATACATACACGCCATCCTGTTACAGTCCTAGTAGGAATAAGCTCATTTTTCTCATTTGTAATGACAGTCATGCCACCCTTCTTAGGCACGCATTGAACTGGGCTTACCCATGGACTATCAGAAATTGGATATATCAAACCTGCATCTAGCAGTTTAATAATCTCTTTCTTAACTACATCTTGCATATTAGGATTTAGTCTTCGTTGGCGTTGCACATACGTTTTATGACCTTCTTCCATAAGGATTTTATGTGTGCAATACGAAGGACTTATTCCTTTAATATCATGAATCTTCCATGCAATGGCTGGTTTATGAGCTTTCAACACAGAAATGAGCTGTGATTTTTCATTTTCAGTAAGAGAAGACGATATTATTACAGGTAATTCAGATTCACCATGTAAATAAGCGTATTCCAAATGGTTTGGAAGTGGCTTTAACTCTAATTTCGGAGGTTCTTCTATCGATGATTTATATCGATATCTGTCTTCTTCTTTTAGCATTTGAATTTCTTCTGTTGTTGGTTCATATCCATTAGCTATAAGTGTAGCTAACATTTCAGCTTCATCAATTGGTTCATTACCTTCTCCTAAAGAACATTCTCCTGTTCCTTGTAATTCTGGAAATTCTTCTAATAATTCTGCATGTGCATCTATAGTTTGAATATAATAACATGTATCATCTGCAGATTGTGGTTGTTGCATTGCTCTATCAACTGAAAAGGTAACACTCTCATCCTCTATACCTAGGGTCAGTTTCTTACCGAACACGTCTATCATTGCTTTAGCCGTGTTTAAGAATGGTCTTCCTAATATGAGAGGAACTTGAGAATCTTCTTCCATGTCCAAAACAACAAAATCTACTGGAAATACTGTAACGACCCGCACTTTTTCGATCATTCTATACTTATAAGATTAATATTTACATAAATTAAACCTTGCCAACATGATAAGCAATCCAAATTGTCGAGACTTATATTTCCGAAAAGAGTTTTACACAACGTTTGACCGTCTAGTTTGACCGATGATATCACGAACTATACAATATATGATAATTATACGTTTGTGTATATATATATGTATATATACATATTTAACATGATTAATGAATGTTTTAGTATCTCATTTTGTATTAATAACAACAAGTTATATGTGTATTTTGAAACTACTAACTTAAGTTTTCAAAACGATAACAATACGTAACGTTATTTGACTTAAATACTTAAGACTATAATGTTTATACATATATTGTATAAGTAATGTATTTAATCACTTTTAAGAACTTAAATACATAAAATCATATAAGTGTATTCACAAAAGATAGCTATATTTGAATCCTCATTCCATTTTTCACAAAATTTCTATACGTATATTTAGAGTATTTGTACTCGTATCATACCTAGCTTCTATACGTATTTACTAATAGTAAATACACATCAAAATCACCACCTAACCAGCCATGTTCATGCCCTTAGAGCTAGGTAATTGTATTTGGAAACAATTAGGACTAGATACATAAAATGATTACTTGAAAATTTTGTCCATATACTCCTTATGCCACGTTTTTTTGTAGTATATATACATGATCATTTTGCTTCATTTACTACTTCAATTTCCTAGCTAAAACACACACTCTTTCTTACTCTCTAAACTCCATAACAACCCAGCAAAATTCCATAAAGATCTAGCTTCAAAAACCATACTAAAACACCATAAGAAAACCATACAAAAACACTTCAAGAAAACCCTCCAAGAACACCAACTTACTTCCAATCTTTCATCCACTACAATCACCCTTTTTGTTCTAGCTTCTTACTCCTCTTTTACAGCAAACTTATCCAAGGAACTTGAGGTAGAATTTATGTTCATAACCTTATTCAATTCATATATATATAGCTATCTTATTTTGTGGTACAAAAGTTTAACAACAAGAACATAGTTTGAATGTTTTCAAACTTGTTTGCAAACTAAATAGATCCTTCTAACTTAACTTTTAAAATACTTCAAGACATGTAACATAACTTATTTATATGTTAATTTAACAAGGTAAAACTTGGTTTTTCAAAGTATAAGTATTTTTGGGAAAATGGTCATTAAATGATTTTGTTGTAACAAAATGTTTAACTTCATATGTTTCACTAATGTTTCACTTATGCCGTATGATTTTGAATACAAACCAAGGTATTTACAGTTCATAGTCTTAAAGAAGAACTCGGTCCAAGAAGATGGCAATTTGAATCAACGAAAACGGATTTGTAACGAAGAAACTATGACCGAAACAAAATTGGTTATCCTAGATCATTTCAACTACGGGATCAATTGGAAAAAAATGATATAAATCACATATTTCTAAGATAACATGATATTTTATATATATGTACTTATAATTCAATTTTATATGGTTCAGGATCACCCGTAAACAATACGAGAAGATTAATCATAAGATCCCATGATTGTACGCAACACGTCATTTGACAACACCGGTACCATGGGTCAAGATTAATCTCGACCAATACATATATGATGGGGTTTTATTGATTTCGTTGGGGGTTTTATTTATTTCATTGCGGGTATATTAAACATCTAAAAATGAACCATTAAAATTGAATTACTAACATTGGACTGCTAACTACGGACTAAGGAATTATTCAAAGTATTAAAAGTATAACAAGTATATATTTATAACGTTTGTTTAAAAATGAAAACATATTGATATATTATATATGGATAGGTTCGTGATATCAACCGGGAGACCAAGTCAATTATCTATATCTTCAAAGACAACCGTGAGTATATAGTCCCACTTTTAAACTCTAAATATTTCGGGATGAGAATACATGTATTTTATGTTTTACGATATGGACACAAGTAACTGAAAAATATATTCTACGTTGAGTTGTACCACTGGCATACTTCCCTGTAGCTTGGTAACTAATATTTACAGCGGTATTGTAAACGCGAATCCTGTTGATAGATCTATCGGGCCTGACAACCCCAACCGGACTGGACGACCAGTATTCAACGGTTGCACAGTACTTCGTTTTGTGACTACACTTGGTACGGTGTAGTAAGATTTCATATTAAAGGGAATATGCGACGTGAAAATGTTAAGTATGGTTACTAAGTGCTCAACCACTTAGAATACTTTTATTAAACTGTTTATATACGAAATCTTGTGGTCTATATATATATTGCTGCCGGCATTAAACCTATATCTCACCAACTTTATGTTGACCTTTTTAAAACATGTCTATTCTCAGGTGATTTCTAAAGCTTCCGCTGCATCATGTTGGATCTAACCAGGATCTTGCGTACGCATGTTTGTGTCAAAAATAAAACTGCATATCCGAGATGTTGTATTGTAAAATATGCTAGAAACCGTGTTGTTGTCATCATTTGTAAAGTTTGTAAGTCGAAGATTATCGCTAAACGTTAATCTTCTTTTTATTGTCTTAAGCTTGTAACAAAAATAATGGTTATGGTTTGTAATGTATAATATATGCAGTTTTCTTTCAAAAATGTCTCATATAGAGGTCAATACCTCGCAATGAAATCATACGTTATCTAACGCGTTCTTATGGTTAAGGACGGGTTATGACATGTGGTATCAGAGCGGTGGTCTTAGCGAACCAGGTTTGCATTAGTGTGTCTAACCGATAAGTCGTTAGGATACATTAGTAAAGTCTGGACTTTGACCGGGTCTGATTTTAAAAACCATTGCTTATCACTGTTGGTTAAAATTTATATGTAAATATTATGTAAGTACTAATGGGTTAGTTGTTATGTGATAGATGTCGGGCTCGAAACTTATTATCACATTCAGCGACTCCGAATCAGAACCTTCAGATTGTGTTTCAGTCATTAACATATCCGATGACGAAAGTGTATTTTTGGAGAAGACTCACAATTTCCGGATGAACCAACTATAGAAATATCGGAAAGTGAACCCGAGGAGGAAAGTGAACCCGAGGAGGAAAGTGAACCCGAGGAGGAAAGTGAACCCGAGGAAGAAATACAGGAAATTACAAAAGACGAGTTCGAACTAGGAAAGAAACGAAAAGCTAGTGAATTAGAAAATCCAAATCCCGAGTTTAATGAGAATGAAGTGGCACCAATTCCACTCAACACTACCACCCCTATCCCCGCTATTCCTATTAGTGCTATCCCCGCATCTAGTTCTTCGGCTCCTCAGCCAAAACGTAGGCAGACAGCTAGGATAAGCGTTAGGCCATTCATTGGAACTAAACGCCCTAGAAAATAGACCGAACGATGCACTGCCGTATTAAGCCATGGAATCATATAATGTTTTGTATAATATTATTAGTGTGGTTTGCTTAAAGTTTGATGTAAGATAAGCATATGTAAAATAGCGAAGTATGAAATGCAATAATTTTCCATGGTTAAGTATTATTTAGATTGTAGTAATTGATTCTGTACTAAGCTATTAAGTATGAACATTAACGGGTAGGTACTACCCAAGATATAATTATAAAACGCTAATAAGAAGAAAAGGCTTTTATAATAATACCTGGTTCATATTATTAACAAGCTATAAATGTACTATAAATACACACTACATCTATAATATTCCATGTGAATAATTATTTTCTTTCATTAGGAAATGGCGCGATTGAATCGAATGACGGAACAAGAACTCGAGGAACTCATCAACCAGCGAGTGAACGATAGAATGCTATGGGTCGAAGCTGCAAGAGCTGCTGCAGTTAACCCAAATCCTCGTGTAGGATGCTCCTACAAGACGTTTCAAGCTTGCAAGCCATCATCATTCAGTGGAACGGAAGGACCGATCGGTTTAACCCGATGGATAGAAAAGATGGAGACGGTGTTCAAAATCAGTGGTTGTGATGAAAAAGACATGACCAAGTTTGCATCGTGCACTTTACAAGATAGTGCACTCACATGGTGGAAGAATTATGTGAAGGCGGTAGGAGGAGATGTAGCTTATGATACTCCATGGGAAGAATTCAAAGCAATGATAATCACCGAGTATTGTCCAAGGAATGAGGTTATTAAGTTAGAAGATGAGTTACGAAGTTTGAAGGTGGTTGGTACTGAAATCACCAACTACAATCAGCGATTCATGGAATTGGTTTTACTATGTCCTGAATTGGTTCCAACCGAAGCACGGAAGATTGAAATGTACAAAGGTGGTTTGCCCAAAAAGGTCAAGGCAAACGTTACAGCATCGAAACCTAAGACAATTCATGAAGCTATAACCATGGCGAACGAGTTAATGGATCAGGTCATTCTGGATAAGAAAGCATTCACTACTGAGGTGAAGGTATCGAGTAACAAAAGGAAGTGGAACGGAAATTATGATCGAGGTTACCAACAGCAATCTTTTAAGAAACCAGAAACCCCGAAAGGTGCGGGTAGCGGTTCAGGCTTTGGTTACAAAGGACAAAGTCCTTTATGCAACCGTTGTCACAAACATCACTTTGGTTACTGTAGTGTGTTGTGCACCAAATGCAATCGACAGGGTCATCTTGCTGAAGATTGTAAGGCTCTCGTTACAAATGGTAACAAGACTCCTTCTACCAACGCAAATAGAACTGCTTTGGCTACCATTACTTGTTTTGGGTGTGGAAAACAAGGTCACTATAAGAGCCAGTGCCCGAATCAGAATGGCGGACCTGCACGTGGAAGAGCGTTTGTTATTAATGCTAGAGAGGCACGAGAAGACCCGGAGCTTGTTACGGGTACGTTTACCATTAATAACTTATCAGCATCTATTTTATTTGATACTGGCGCCGATAGAAGTTACGTGTGTATAAATTTTTACACTAAATTGAATTGTTCATCATTACCTCTAGATGCTAAGTACTTGATTGAGTTAGCTAATGGTAAACTAATTAAAGCCGATAAAATTTGTCGTGATTGTGAAATAAATCTAGCCGGAGAAACGTTTAAAATCGACTTAATACCCGTGGAATTAGGAGGTTTTGATGTAATAGTCGGCATGGACTGGATGTCCAAAATAGGAGCGGAAGTTGTTTGTGCCAAGAAGGCAATTCGTATTCCTGGTAAGGATAAAATACCGGTAATGATTTATGGAGAGAAGGGTAATTCAAAGCTAAAACTCATTAGCTGTTTGAAAGCCAAGAAGTGTTTAGAAAAGGGATGTTACGCTATTTTAGCACATGTTAATAAAGTCGAAAAGAAAGAAAAGTGCATCAACGACGTGCCTGTGGCAAGAGATTTTCCTGAAGTTTTTCCGGAAGAATTGCCGGGATTACCTCCATTTAGATCGGTAGAATTTCAAATAGATTTAGTACCAGGAGCTGCACCAGTGGCTCGTGCGCCATATAGACTTGCACCGTCCGAATTAAAAGAACTTCAAAGTCAGTTAAAAGAATTACTGGACCGTGGATTCATACGACCAAGTACTTCACCGTGGGGAGCTCCGATTCTATTTGTTAAAAAGAAAGATGGATCTTTTAGGATGTGCATAGATTATCGTGAATTAAATAAGTTAACTATCAAAAATCGGTATCCACTACCGAGAATTGACGACTTATTTGATCAACTCCAGGGATCATGTGTTTATTCGAAAATCGACCTAAGATCGGGCTATCATCAACTACGTGTCAAAGAAGAGGACATTCCGAAAACTGCTTTTCGAACACGTTATGGTCATTACGAATTTTTGGTCATGCCGTTTGGGTTGACAAATGCGCCAGCTGTATTCATGGACCTCATGAATCGAGTTTGTAGTCCGTATTTGGATAAGTTTGTTATCGTTTTCATTGATGATATTCTTATCTATTCCAAAAGTGAGCAAGAGCATGAAGAGCATTTAAGGTTGATACTGGAGTTGTTGAGAAAAGAACAACTTTATGCTAAATTTTCTAAGTGTGCTTTCTGGTTGAAAGAAGTGCAATTTCTTGGTCACGTTGTTAATAGCAAAGGAATTCAGGTTGATCCAGCAAAAACTGAAGCTATTGAAAAATGGGAGACTCCTAAGACACCAACACAGATACGTCAATTTTTGGGTTTAGCTGGTTATTATAGAAGGTTTATTCAAGATTTTTCCCGAATAGCTAAGCCGTTGACAGCGTTAACGCAAAAAGGGAAGAAATACGAATGGACCTCGGAGCAGGAGAATGCATTTCAATTACTGAAGAAGAAGTTAACTACGGCGCCTATTTTATCGTTACCTGAAGGGAACGATGATTTTGAAATATATTGTGACGCTTCGCGACAAGGTTTTGGTTGTGTTCTTATGCAACGGAAGAAAGTTATTGCATTTGCATCCCGACAATTGAAGATTCACGAGCGAAATTATACGACGCATGATCTAGAATTGGGAGCAGTCGTGTTTGCATTGAAGATGTGGAGACACTACTTGTATGGGGTTAAATTCACTGTGTTTACTGATCATAAAAGCCTTCAACATATTTTCGATCAAAAACAATTGAACATGAGGCAACGTAGGTGGGTCGAGTTAATAAACGACTATGATTGTGAAATTCGTTATCATCCTGGGAAGGCGAATGTGGTGGCTGATGCTTTAAGCAGAAAAGAACGAGAACCAATTCGAGTTCGAGCAATGAACATAAAAATTCGTATGAATCTCAACTCACAAATCAAAGAAGTTCAACAAGAAGCACTTACTAAAGAAAATATAGGAAATGAAATAATGAAGAAGTATGAGAAGCAACTCGTTATGCGGGAAGATGGAATTCGGTATTTTGCAAATCGTATTTGGGTACCGAAGTTGGGTGGATTAAGGAAGTTGATATTGAACGAGGCACATAAGACAAGATATTCGATACATCCTGGAGTTGGAAAGATGTACCAAGATCTTAAGACGCATTATTGGTGGCCTAATTTGAAGACAGACGTTGCAACATATGTTGGGGAATGTTTAACTTGTTCCAAAGTCAAAGCAGAACACCAAAAGCCGTCAGGGTTACTTCAACAACCAGAAATTCCAGAATGGAAATGGGATGGTATCACCATGGATTTCATCACTAAGTTACCAAAGACTGCCTGGGGATACGACACCATTTGGGTAATTGTTGATCGTCTTACCAAATCTGCACATTTCTTGCCTATAAAGGAAACAGATAGAATGGAGAAATTATTACGATTATATATAAAGGAAATAGTTTCAAGGCATGGAATACCTATTTCCATTATATCCGATCGTGATAGTAGATTTACTTCAAAATTTTGGCAATCACTACAGGAGGCACTAGGAACTCGGTTGGATATGAGTACCGCATATCATCCACAAACCGATGGACAGAGTGAGAGAACGATTCAGACTCTCGAAGACATGCTCAGGGCATGTGTGATCGATTTTGGAAACGGATGGGATAAATATCTACCGTTAGCAGAATTCTCGTATAATAATAGTTATCATGCGAGCATTGGAGCTGCGCCATTCGAAGCATTGTACGGAAGGAAGTGTAGATCTCCTATCTGTTGGAATGAAGTAGGAGATCGACAATTAACTGGTCCCGAGATCATACACGAAACGACCGAGAAGATAGTGCAAATCAAGGAGAGATTGAAAACAGCCCGTAGTCGCCAAAAGAGCTACGCCGATGTTCGAAGGAAACCATTAGAGTTTCAGGTCGGGGACATGGTTATGCTAAAGGTGTCACCTTGGAAAGGTGTGATACGTTTCGGCAAAAGGGGTAAATTGAACCCAAGATATGTAGGTCCGTTCAAGATTATCGAACGCATTGGACCGGTAGCTTATCGACTCGAGTTACCGCAACAACTCGCCGGAATACATAATACCTTTCATGTCTCGAACCTTAAGAAGTGTCTTGCAAAGGAAGACCTCACCATTCCTCTTGAAGAAATCCATGTCGACGAGAAACTACAATTCGTCGAAGAACCAATCGAAATCATGGACCGTGAAGTTAAACTGCTCAAACAGAGCAATATACCGATTGTTAAGGTTCGTTGGAATGCTAGAAGAGGTCCCGAGTTTACTTGGGAACGAGAGGATCAGATGAAACGAAAGTATCCGCATTTGTTTCTCGATGACGCAAAATAGGTACAATTTTAAAATTTCGGGACGAAATTTATTTAACGGGGAGGTAATGTAACGACCCGCACTTTTTCGATCATTCTATACTTATAAGATTAATATTTACATAAATTAAACCTTGCCAACATGATAAGCAATCCAAATTGTCGAGACTTATATTTCCGAAAAGAGTTTTACACAACGTTTGACCGTCTAGTTTGACCGATGATATCACGAACTATACAATATATGATAATTATACGTTTGTGTATATATATATGTATATATACATATTTAACATGATTAATGAATGTTTTAGTATCTCATTTTGTATTAATAACAACAAGTTATATGTGTATTTTGAAACTACTAACTTAAGTTTTCAAAACGATAACAATACGTAACGTTATTTGACTTAAATACTTAAGACTATAATGTTTATACATATATTGTATAAGTAATGTATTTAATCACTTTTAAGAACTTAAATACATAAAATCATATAAGTGTATTCACAAAAGATAGCTATATTTGAATCCTCATTCCATTTTTCACAAAATTTCTATACGTATATTTAGAGTATTTGTACTCGTATCATACCTAGCTTCTATACGTATTTACTAATAGTAAATACACATCAAAATCACCACCTAACCAGCCATGTTCATGCCCTTAGAGCTAGGTAATTGTATTTGGAAACAATTAGGACTAGATACATAAAATGATTACTTGAAAATTTTGTCCATATACTCCTTATGCCACGTTTTTTTGTAGTATATATACATGATCATTTTGCTTCATTTACTACTTCAATTTCCTAGCTAAAACACACACTCTTTCTTACTCTCTAAACTCCATAACAACCCAGCAAAATTCCATAAAGATCTAGCTTCAAAAACCATACTAAAACACCATAAGAAAACCATACAAAAACACTTCAAGAAAACCCTCCAAGAACACCAACTTACTTCCAATCTTTCATCCACTACAATCACCCTTTTTGTTCTAGCTTCTTACTCCTCTTTTACAGCAAACTTATCCAAGGAACTTGAGGTAGAATTTATGTTCATAACCTTATTCAATTCATATATATATAGCTATCTTATTTTGTGGTACAAAAGTTTAACAACAAGAACATAGTTTGAATGTTTTCAAACTTGTTTGCAAACTAAATAGATCCTTCTAACTTAACTTTTAAAATACTTCAAGACATGTAACATAACTTATTTATATGTTAATTTAACAAGGTAAAACTTGGTTTTTCAAAGTATAAGTATTTTTGGGAAAATGGTCATTAAATGATTTTGTTGTAACAAAATGTTTAACTTCATATGTTTCACTAATGTTTCACTTATGCCGTATGATTTTGAATACAAACCAAGGTATTTACAGTTCATAGTCTTAAAGAAGAACTCGGTCCAAGAAGATGGCAATTTGAATCAACGAAAACGGATTTGTAACGAAGAAACTATGACCGAAACAAAATTGGTTATCCTAGATCATTTCAACTACGGGATCAATTGGAAAAAAATGATATAAATCACATATTTCTAAGATAACATGATATTTTATATATATGTACTTATAATTCAATTTTATATGGTTCAGGATCACCCGTAAACAATACGAGAAGATTAATCATAAGATCCCATGATTGTACGCAACACGTCATTTGACAACACCGGTACCATGGGTCAAGATTAATCTCGACCAATACATATATGATGGGGTTTTATTGATTTCGTTGGGGGTTTTATTTATTTCATTGCGGGTATATTAAACATCTAAAAATGAACCATTAAAATTGAATTACTAACATTGGACTGCTAACTACGGACTAAGGAATTATTCAAAGTATTAAAAGTATAACAAGTATATATTTATAACGTTTGTTTAAAAATGAAAACATATTGATATATTATATATGGATAGGTTCGTGATATCAACCGGGAGACCAAGTCAATTATCTATATCTTCAAAGACAACCGTGAGTATATAGTCCCACTTTTAAACTCTAAATATTTCGGGATGAGAATACATGTATTTTATGTTTTACGATATGGACACAAGTAACTGAAAAATATATTCTACGTTGAGTTGTACCACTGGCATACTTCCCTGTAGCTTGGTAACTAATATTTACAGCGGTATTGTAAACGCGAATCCTGTTGATAGATCTATCGGGCCTGACAACCCCAACCGGACTGGACGACCAGTATTCAACGGTTGCACAGTACTTCGTTTTGTGACTACACTTGGTACGGTGTAGTAAGATTTCATATTAAAGGGAATATGCGACGTGAAAATGTTAAGTATGGTTACTAAGTGCTCAACCACTTAGAATACTTTTATTAAACTGTTTATATACGAAATCTTGTGGTCTATATATATATTGCTGCCGGCATTAAACCTATATCTCACCAACTTTATGTTGACCTTTTTAAAACATGTCTATTCTCAGGTGATTTCTAAAGCTTCCGCTGCATCATGTTGGATCTAACCAGGATCTTGCGTACGCATGTTTGTGTCAAAAATAAAACTGCATATCCGAGATGTTGTATTGTAAAATATGCTAGAAACCGTGTTGTTGTCATCATTTGTAAAGTTTGTAAGTCGAAGATTATCGCTAAACGTTAATCTTCTTTTTATTGTCTTAAGCTTGTAACAAAAATAATGGTTATGGTTTGTAATGTATAATATATGCAGTTTTCTTTCAAAAATGTCTCATATAGAGGTCAATACCTCGCAATGAAATCATACGTTATCTAACGCGTTCTTATGGTTAAGGACGGGTTATGACAAATACTAAAGTACCAACTTTAACTAGCATGTTCTCCATTATCCCTCTAGGATATTTAATTGATCTATCGGCTAGTTGTAAGCTTATTCTGGTTGGTTTTAATTCTCCAAGGTCTAGTTTAGCGTATAGTGAATACGGCATTAGATTTATACTAGCACCTAAGTCTGCCAATGCTTCTATTGAACTAAGACTACCCAGAAAACATGGAATTGTGAAACTTCCTGGATCAGATAGTTTTTCTGGTATCTTATTCAACAGCACTGCTGAACAATTAGCATTCATAGTAACAGCCGAGAGTTCTTCCATTTTCTTTCTATTCGTGATTAGATCTTTCAGGAATTTAGCATATCTTGGCATTCCTGAAATCACATCAATGAAAGGAAGATTTACATTTATCTGTTTAAACATATCCAAGAATTTGGATTGCTCGGCTTCAAGTTTTTCTTTCTTCATTTTACTCGGATAAGGAAGTGGTGGTTGGTATGGTTTAACATAAGGTTTATCCTTAACTGTGTTATCTTCATTAACCTTCTCAACTTCCGGTTCTTTTTCCTTATCTTGATCAGGTTGTGGTTCTTGTGGAGTAGGAATAGTTTCATCAGAAGTTACAGGTATTTCAGGTGGTTTAAGTGTTGTACCACTTCTTGTGGTAATAGCTTTAGCTGTTTCATTCCGGGGGTTAGCATTTGTATCACTAGGTAAACTTCCCGGTTTTCTTTCCCCTATTAACCTTGCTAGGTTACTTACTTCTTGTTCCAGATTTTGAATAGAAGCTTGTTGATTTCTAAATGCTTGAGCATTTTGTTCATTGGTTTGTTTTTGAGATGTGAAAAACTGCGTTTGAGTTTCAACTAGCTTCGTCATCATATCTTCTAAATTCGGCTTTTTATCATCGGTTTGTTGTGGTGGTTTGTTTTGAAAATTCGGTCTTTGCTGATTGTAAGTATTATTGGATACTTGTTGATTGCTAGGACCTTGTTGGTTATTGTATGGAATATTTCGGTTATAATTCTGGTTTTGATTGTAAATCGGTCTTGGCGGTTGATAATTATTCTGATAATTATTTCCAGGCCTTTGGTTTATGTATGAAATATTCTCTCTTTGTTCCATTGTTAATTCAATACTGAGACAATCTTTTGTCAAATGTGGTCCTCCACACTGCGCACAACTAATTCGTATAGAGTGAATATCCTTAGTCATCTTTTCCATTCGTCTCCCGAAAGCATCTATCTTTGCGGAAATGGAATCTAAGTCATGGCTAGAATCGGCTCTAGCAGCTTTAGATGATCTAATGATGTCTATATCTTGGTGCCACTCATGTGAGTGGGAAGCAGTGTTATCAATAATTTTGTAAGCATCAGTTTCGGTTTTCTTCATAATAGAACCACCAGCTGCTATATCTATGTCTTTTCTTGTAGTGATGTCGCATCCTCGGTAGAATATTTGTACTATTTGACAGGTGTCTAAACCATGTTGCGGACATCCTCTTAATAACTTTCCATATCTTGTCCACGCCTCATATAGAGTTTCATTTGGTTTTTGTGTGAATGTAACAATTTCTGCTTGAAGTCTTACGGCTTTAGATGCAGGAAAGAATTGTTTAAGAAATTTGTCAATTAAAACGTCCCATGTATCAATCGCCCCTTCAGGTAACGATTCCAACCAATCTTTGGCTTCTCCCTTTAAAGTCCAGGGAAATAACATGAGATATATCTGTTCATCCTCCACTTCTCGGATTTTAAATAGTGTGCAGATCCTATTAAAGGTACGTAGATGTTCATTTGGATCTTCCTTCGGCGCACCACTAAATTGGCATTGATTAGTCACCATGTGTAGAATTTGTCCTTTGATTTCATAATCTGGCGCATTAATGTCTGGATGAGTAATTGCGTGACCTTGGCCAGTGCGTTTAGCTCTCATTCGGTCTTCCATACTTAAAGGTTCCAGATTCTCCATAATTGAATTTGTTGAATCGGTATCACTAGATGATTCTGTTTTAATGGTTCGTTCCTCAACAATCTCTGTTTGAATGATTGGTGGTTCCGGAGGAAAGTTTAATGGTTCAGGATCTATGAACCGTTCCTGAATATTTTCTGGATTCTCAATTGTGAGGTTTGTTTCAAAAACTGGATTATCGGAAATTTGAACTGAAGTACTTGGTCGACTGGATGACGATTCTAAAGAAAAATCAACGGCGGTTGTATTTGTTAAACGATGTCTTGATCGAGTTACAGGTGGTGAACGTACAAAAGGTGATGAACGTCTTGCTCGGTGCATTCACAGAATATCCTATTAGTTTTTAAAAGGAAAGAAAAATTATAATAAGTTATCCAATCAATAGACTTTTCTGATTTTGCCCACGTTTCGAATAGCCAAAAGATGCAGCAGAGGGGCAGGATTCGTTTGGTCTCAATATAATTGAGGACTGTTTGGCTCCAATAACCCGGTCCACGTACAAATCCAACTATTACTACGAACCAGAAAATTTTGATGTCTATTAATTTAACCACTTAAAATAAATTTTCGTAATTTTAAGAAATTTAGATAAGAAGTAGAAATAATTCTAAGTCCTAAAAACTAGAATGGCGAGAAATAAGAGAGAAAAAGAGTTCGTCGCAAAAGGTCGAAAAAGAAAAAATGGTTGAAAAATAAAAGATGACGGAAAAATAAAAGAAACTTATAAAAACTTAAAAATACTTAACTAATTTAACCTTATTACTACAACTAACTTAAAATTATAATCGCAAATTGAAATTACTAATTGGAATGATAATTGATACATAGTAAAAGGTGTCTAAAAATATTAAAGCTTACAGGAAAAACTAAATCCCAAATGGAAATAACTTAAAAAGAAACTAAAACTTAAAAAGGCGTCGCAAAATTTTAAAGCACCTAAATCTTAGTCTAAAGAAAAAGCACTTAAGGAATTCTACGGCAAAGCCTAAAAATCTAGGAGTAAAAATAACTATAGCTAAAACTAAGTTTAAAATTAAATATGAGCTAAAAAATACAAATTTTATGCTACAACGATTAAAAAGGTACAAAATATAAAAATATACAAAAAGTTGTAAAAAGTACAATTTTTATAAAAATATTATTTTTATATTATTTATTTAATAAAACTATTAATTTTATAATTTAATAAAACTAATTTAACTAAAATATATAAATAAAAAGTAAAAGTAAAATTAAAACTAATAATAATAATAATAATAATTAGGTTTAATTAATAATTAATATTAATAATATCCCGTAATTAATGCTCGATTAGGGCTTCCTTGTCGCCTGTCAGAAACCCTCCGCGAGTCGCGGCAATTAAAGAAGCAAACCCCGCGAGTCGCGGGGTTCAGGAATTCAGTTGACAGCTTTGTGTTTTTACGCGTTTTCTTTATTTTTTTTTTTTTTTTTTTATTTTATGTTTTCTGTTTTTTTTTTTAAATAAAAGATATTAAAATAAAACTTATATTTTTAAAAATAGAAATAAAGAAACTTATAAAACTTAAATATTTAACAAAATCCTAAAAATACTTATATTTTTGTTTTTTCTTTTTCTTTTTTTTTATATTTTTGAATAATTAAAACGTATTTTTACAAAAGCGAATTTTAATAAAAGTAAACTAAAAAAAAATCTTTTTTTTTTTATATTAGCGTTGCGCTTCCGGCGTTTAAGAGTTTTTTTTTTTTCCCCCGGCAGCGGCGCCAAAAATATGCTTGATGTGGAGCGAGGTGTATATAAAATAGTTATTATTTTACTAGGAAAATACTATTAAATACGATACAATTTTACACAAGATATTTATTTATTTATAGAATGGATATACTTAAACCTTGCTACAACACTTATAGGCAGTGTACCTAATCGTACAGTAGTGTAGTTTTTAGTAAGTCCGGTTCGTTCCACAGGGAAATCTTTAAACAAAGCTCAACGCTATATTAGTTTACTTTTATAAAAATACAAATATATATATAAGTAATATTATTATTATAAAGGGGGGTTTTTACCGTTTAATGACCGGTTTGTCGATTTTAAGACTTTAGTCGCAGTTAAAACCTAATGTAAAATATAAAATAAATACAAGACTTAAATTAAAGCGTAAAGTAAATAACGATAATGAAATTGCGAATAATAAAAGTGCGATAAAATAAACTTGCGATAATTAAAAAGTACGATAATTAAAAGTGCGATAAAATAAAATAAATAAGAGTGCGATAATTAGAAGTGCAATTAAATATAAAATAAAGGAAATTAAATATGAAATAAAAGAATTATGCTTATTTAAACTTCCGTAATCATGATGTTTGACGTGTTGATTTTAGTTTTATGCCCATGGGTTAATTGTCCTTTGTCCTGGATTATTCAATATGTCCGTCTGGTTTTTGTCCATAACAGTCCATCAGTCATAAATATAAATTGCAAGTGTCCTTGTCAAATTATTATTATACCCGAAGTTAAATATTCCAACTAATTGGGGATTCGAATTGTAACAAGGTTTTAATACTTTGTTTAATGAATACACCAGGTTATCGACTGCGCGTAAACCAAGGTTTTACCACTTTGTTAACAATTACACCAATTACCCTTGAATGTAATTTCACCCCTGTTTTAATTATTCTAGTGGCTATTAATCCATTCCCGTGTCCGGTTAAATGAACGATTATTCGTACAAATAAATACCCCGCCCATCGTGTCCGATCGAGTGTATATGGTAATTTATAGGGACGCCCAATTGTAAATCTTTATATTAACATTAACAAACTTTCATTTAGTTAAACAAATATAAAGCCCATTAATAGCCCATAGTCTAGTTTCCACAAGTGTCGTTCTTTTATCCAAACCCCAATTATGGTACAAAGCCCAATTACCCAATTTTAGTAATTAGCCCAACATCATGATTACTTCGTTTTAAATAAGCATAATAATAACTTAGCTACGAGACATTAATGTAAAAAGGTTGAACATAACTTACAATGATTAAAAATAGCGTAGCGTTACACGGACAGAATTTCGACTTACACCCTTACAACATTCGCTAACATACCCTTATTATTAGAATTATAATTAAAATTAAAATATAAATTATAAATATAAATATATTTACGTATGAAGAGGAAGAAAAAAGATGATATAATTTGATCAGAATTCGGTTGGTTTTATAGCCAGACTTGATTTTTGGGGCTCCGCGACTCGCGGCAAAATGCCCTTAAAACTCCGCGAGTCGCGGAGAGGTATTTACAGCTCACACCCTTGGAGTTTCTTGCTGCCGACGGTTTTTATTATATATATATAATATATATATAATTAATATAATTAATTATATATTATATTATATTTATATACATAGTTAACTTGTAATTTTTAGTCCGTTGCGTCGAGCGTTAAGAGTTGACTCTGGTCCCGGTTCCGGATTTTCGAACGTCCTTGCGTACAATTTTATATTTTGTACTTTGCGTTTTGAATCTTGTACTTCTGTAATTTCGAGACGTTTCTTATCAATAATTGGAACCTTTTTGATTGTCTTTTGTTCTTTTGAGCTTTTTGGTCGTTTGCGTCTTCAATTCGTCGAATCTGTCTTTTGTCTTCACCTTTTATTATTTAAACGAATATCACTTGTAAATAGAACAATTGCAACTAAAAGCTTGTCTTTCTTGAGGAATAATGCTATGAAATATATGTTCGTTTTTAGCATTATCATATATATAATTTATACCCTTTGTATAATCATCTTAATAATACACGCAAACCAACGTGTACGCTTCTCAAATAGCATACGTCCGTTAAAAGGCTAGTGCTCTAGCTCGGACGGGGATATCAAGCCCTATGGATCCATATATAACTACTCGCGCCCACCAGTTCTTATAACTGGCAGTTACTAGTTACCAAAGTTAAGGGATTTTCGGTTCAAACTCGGTGTAGAATTTAGTATGTACTTGTATCCATTGCGTTTAAAATAAATTGCATGTATTCTCAGCCCAAAAATATTAAAGTATTTAAAAAGGGAGCAAATGAAACTCACGCATATAAATATTGTAAAAAAGTTAATAAAGCATTTGCATGTATTCTCAGCCCAAAAATGTAATAAGTAAAAAGGGATCATATGAAACTCACTGTTTAATATTGATATACAATATTGTAGGAAAGCACGTAGACGCATCGGAGATGATAAACACGAGTTTTGATTCACAAAAAAATATCCCCGAACATTACCCATAACCTCCTTGGCAATAACCCATAATTTCCTTAGCTCTATCCCGCTTGAAAACCCATTTTGAAAATTACTTGGACAGCACTCCGTCGTAATATTTTATGTACATTATTATTTTTGTATTGCAAAAATAATAACACTAATATTAATAATAATAAGATTAATAATAATAATAATCTTAATATTAATAATAATAATAATAATAGTAATAAAATAAAATATATAAATAATTACGGAGTATATATCTGCATATGTGTGTGTGAAAACTGTCAAGCAAACAAGCAATTTATAGGGTGTCAGCTGGAATTGCACCCCATGCGATTGCATGGGGTTTGTTCCTCTTATCCATGCGATCGCATGGCCTATAAAAACAGTTCATAAACTTTTTGTCCACAAGCTTGTCGACATGATTAATTAATTATAATTAATATATATAATTTAAATTAATTAAATAAATATTATATTATATTTACGTGCATAGTTGACTCGTAAATTTAATTCCGTTATTTTGTACGTTGACGTCCGGTTTAAGCCCCAGTTCCGATTTTTCAAACGTGGTTTCGTACACTGAGAAAACTAGCATTTTACGTTTTACCACCTATACCTTTGTCAATAATTAGGCTTATTCTTCACTAAATTATATTCTATGAAATATAACTTATACATTTAAGTATCGTGGTCATTTGCTTTTATAAATCATCGTCTCGCAGTATATACATATACATATAGCAATTTGAAAATACTGTAACAAATTAGTGTTTTACTGGTTCATCTTAAACGTTTTAGTTAACTTATCTAAATATCAATCGAATCAATAATCGAATGTTATTATTGTTTACTAAATAACTTGAAATCATATATATTCAAATAGATATATAAACCAATAAGTTTAATGTACGGTATCATGCAATTAAAACTTTGTTACGTTTTTAAGTTATAGTATATATATGTATCTATTTACATATAATGGTTCGCGAATCGTTGAGAACAACCGAAGGGTAATTGAATAGTTCAAAATTTTGAGATTCAATTTCATAGGTTTTGCTTATCGTGTCGAAAACGTTAAAGATTAAGTTTAAATTTGGTCAGAAATTTCTGGGTCATCACATTTTGACCCCATATAAGTAGTGCCTCCAAGTCTTTAATGCAAAAACAACCGCGCCTAATTCCAAATCATGCGTCGTATAATTTTGTTCGTGAATCTTCAATTGTCTAGACGCATAAGCAATCACCTTCGTCCGTTGCATTAATACACAACCGAGACCTTGCTTTGATGCGTCACAATAAATCACAAAATCATCATTCCCTTCAGGCAATGACAATATAGGTGCCGTAGTTAGCTTTTTCTTTAATAACTGAAACGCTTTCTCTTGTTCATCATTCCACTCAAATTTCTTCCCTTTATGCGTTAATGCAGTCAAGGGTTTTGCTATTCTGGAAAAGTCTTGGATGAACCTTCTATAGTAACCAGCTAGTCCTAAAAACTGGCGTATGTGTTTCGGAGTTTTCGGGGTTTCCCACTTTTCAACAGTTTCTATCTTTGCCGGATCCACCTTAATACCTTCTTTGTTCACTATGTGACCGAGGAATTGAACTTCTTCCAACCAAAATGCACACTTTGAAAATTTAGCGTACAATTCTTCCTTCCTCAATACTTCTAACACCTTTTTCAAATGTTCACCGTGTTCTTGGTCATTCTTTGAGTAAATAAGTATGTCATCAATGAAAACAATGACAAACTTGTCAAGGTATGGTCCACACATTCGGTTCATAAGGTCCATGAACACAGCTGGTGCATTAGTTAAACCAAACGGCATGACCATAAACTCGTAATGACCGTAACGTGTTCTGAAAGCAGTCTTTGGAATATCATCTTCTTTCACCCGCATTTGATAATACCCGGAACGTAAGTCAATCTTTGAATAAACAGACGAGCCTTGTAGTTGATCAAATAAGTCGTCGATTCTCGGTAGTGGGTAGCGATTCTTGATGGTAAGTTTGTTCAACTCTCGGTAGTCGATACACAACCTGAATGTACCATCTTTCTTCTTGACAAACAAAACAGGAGCTCCCCACGGTGATGTGCTTGGTCGAATGAAACCACGCTCTAAAAGTTCTTGTAATTGGCTTTGTAGTTCTTTCATTTCGCTGGGTGCGAGTCTGTAAGGAGCACGAGCTATTGGTGCAGCTCCTGGTACAAGATCTATTTGAAATTCAACGGATCGATGTGGGGGTAATCCCGGTAATTCTTTCGGAAATACATCGGGAAATTCTTTTGTGACGGGAACATCATTGATGCTCTTTTCTTCAGTTTGTACTTTCTCGACGTGTGCTAGAACAGCATAGCAACCTTTTCTTATTAGTTTTTGTGCCTTCAAATTACTAATAAGATGTAGCTTCGTGTTGCCCTTTTCTCCGTACACCATTAAGGGTTTTCCTTTTTCTCGTATAATGCGAATTGCATTTTTGTAACAAACGATCTCTGCTTTCACTTCTTTCAACCAGTCCATACCGATTATCACATCAAAACTCCCTAACTCTACTGGTATCAAATCAATCTTAAATGTTTCGTTAACCAGTTTAATTTCTCGATTCCGACATATATTATCTGCTGAAATTAATTTACCATTTGCTAATTCGAGTAAAAATTTACTATCCAAAGGCGTCAATGGACAACTTAATTTAGCACAAAAATCTCTACTCATATAGCTTCTATCCGCACCCGAATCAAATAAAACGTAAGCAGATTTATTGTCAAAAAGAAACGTACCCGTAACAAGCTCCGGGTCTTCCTGTGCCTCTGTCGCATTAATATTGAAAACTCTTCCTCGGCCTTGTCCATTCGTGTTCTCCTGGTTCGGGCAATTTCTAATAATGTGGCCCGATTTTCCACATTTATAACAAACTACATTGGCATAACTTGCTCCGACACTACTTGCTCCGCCATTACTCGTTCCGACACCATTTGTTCCTTTCGTTCTATTAACCCCTGGTCCGTAAACCTCACACTTCGCCGCGCTATGACCATTTCTTTTACACTTGTTGCAAAATTTGGTGCAGAACCCCGAGTGATACTTTTCACACCTTTGGCATAGCTGCTTCTGATTGTTGTTGTTGTTGCGGTTATTATTGTTGTTGGGATGATTGTTGTAGTTGTTGTTGTTGTTGTTGTTGTTGTTGTTGTTGTTGTTGTTGTTGGGCCGTTTGTTGTAGTTGCGATTGATGTTGCGATTGTTGGGATAATTGTTGCGATTGTTGTTGTAATTGCTGTTGTTTTTGTATTGGTGATTCTTATCACCGTTTTCCTCCCACTTTCTTTTGACTTGCTTCACATTGGCCTCTTCAGCAGTCTGTTCTTTAATTCTTTCTTCAATCTGGTTCACTAGTTTGTGAGCCATTCTACATGCCTGTTGTATGGAGGTGGGCTCGTGTGAACTTATATCTTCTTGGATTCTTTCCGGTAATCCTTTCACAAACGCGTCGATCTTCTCTTCCTCATCTTCGAACGCTCCCGGACACAATAAGCACAATTCTGTGAATCGTCTTTCGTACGTGGTAATATCAAATCCTTGGGTTCGTAACCCTCTAAGTTCTGTTTTGAGCTTATTGACCTCGGTTCTGGGACGGTACTTCTCGTTCATCAAGTGCTTGAATGCTGACCACGGTAGTGCGTACGCATCGTCTTGTCCTACTTGCTCTAGATAGGTATTCCACCATGTTAACGCAGAACCTGTGAAGGTATGCGTAGCGTACTTCACTTTGTCCTCTTCAGTACACTTACTTATGGCAAACACCGATTCGACCTTCTCTGTCCACCGTTTCAATCCGATCGGTCCTTCGGTTCCATCAAATTCCAAAGGTTTGCAGGCAGTGAATTCTTTGTAGGTGCATCCTACATGATTTCCTGTACTGCTAGATCCAAGGTTATTGTTGGTATGTAGCGCAGCCTGTACTGCGGCTATGTTTGAAGCTAGAAAAGTACGAAATTCTTCTTCATTCATATTCACAGTGTGTCGAGTAGTCGGTGCCATTTCCTTCAAAATAGTCAAATGGAACAAGTTAATCATACAGAATATTAAGAGTAGTTAATAGTATTTCGTAGCATAATATGAACTCATTTATAAAAGCTTTTTCTTCATATTAGCGTTTTATAAGTTTAAATTAAGGTAGTACCTACCCGTTAAGTTCATACTTAGTAGCTAATATACAATTCAACTACTACAATTCTATATGAAAAACTGGTTATAATAATATTTCGCGTTCAAACTTTTACACAATATTTTACAAACTTACAATACCGCTTATTTTACATATAGCATGAAATATAGCACACAATAAATTTGATACAAGATGGTTGTGAAGATAATTCTAGCTAGTACAGAAGTCGTTCAGCAAAGGTAATAAAGACACGTAATTCATACGTCCAGAAACAAGTCATGCATTCTGGTTTTACTAGGATTACTTCCCATCCTTGGTCTTGTGGAACATAACCGTTATGGCTGTTGATAAGACAGCGTGTTGTAACGTTGTCAAAGGGACGAGGGTTACGTAATGTCCAACAGTCCCGTAACAATATAAAAACCTCATTTCTTACCCCAATTACCGACTCCGTCACTTGTGGAAACGTTTTGTTTAATAGTTGTAGCCCGATGTTCTTGTTCACTTTGGTGAGAAGCGAACATTACTAATCCGTAAGCATAACATGCTTCTTTATGTTGCATGTTAGCCGCTTTTTCTAAATCACGAAGTCCAATATTCGGATATATTGAGTCAAAATAATTTCTTAACCCATTGCGTAAAATAGCATTTGGGTTCCCCGCAATATATGCGTCAAAGTAAACACATCGTAACTTATGGATTTCCCAATGTGATATCCCCCATCTTTCGAACGAAAGCCTTTTATAAACCAAGGCATTCTTGGAACGTTCTTCGAATGTCTTACAAACTGATCTCGCCTTAAATAGTTGTGCCGAAGAATTCTGACCGACTCTAGACAAGATTTCATCAATCATGTCTCCGGGTAGGTCTCTTAAAGTATTGGGTTGTCTATCCATTTTGTGTTTTTATACTGTAAAATAGACAAGAGTTAGATTCATAAAAAAAATACTTATTAATACAAGCAATTTTTACATATATCATAAAGCATAAGCACACTATATTACATATATTACACCACACGAATACAACTATCTTATTCCGACTCGCTTGTTTCTTCTTCTTCGGTTTTGGTTCATTTTGCCAAGTTTCTACGGATATATGATGTTCCCCTAATACGAGCCGTCGTTGTCTACATTGGTTTAGAAAAACCTGGTGGTTTAGAGGTTCCCGGGTCATTGTTACAACTTAAGGACTTCGGGGGTTGACGATACATATAAAGTTCATCGGGGTTGGAATTAGATTTCTCTATTTTTATGCCCTTTCCCTTATTATTTTCTTTTGCCTTTTTAAATTCAGTTGGGGTAATTTCTATAACATCATCGAAATTCTCGTCGGAATCCGATTCATCGGAGAATTGGTAATCCTCCCAATATTTTGCTTCCATGGCGGAAACACCATTGACCATAATTAAGCTTGGTCGGTTGGTTGAGGATTTTCTTTTACTTAACCGTTTTATTATTTCCCCCACCGTGTCTATTTCTTCATCCGGTTCCGATTCTTCTTCCGGTTCCGATTCTTCTTCCGGTTCCGACTCTTCTTCCGGTTCCTCTTCGGGAACTTGTGAATCAGTCCACGAATCATTCCAATTTACATTTGACTCTTCATTATTATTAGGTGAGTCAATGGGACTTGTTCTAGAGGTAGACATGTATCACATAATATCAAACGCGTTAAGAGATTAATATATCACATAATATTCACATGTTAAAAATATATAGTTTCCAACAAAATTTGTTAAGCAATCATTTTTCAAGTAAACACGGTCGAAGTCCAGACTCACTAATGCATCCTAACAAACTCTATAAGACACACTAATGCAAAATTCCGGTTCTCTAAGACCAACGCTCGGATACCAACTGAAATGTCCCGTTCTTATTGATTAAAAACGTTCCATATTAATTGATTTCGTTGCGAGGTTTTGACCTCTATATGAGACGTTTTTCAAAGACTGCATTCATTTTAAAACAAACCATAACCTTTATTTCATCAATAAAGGTTTAAAAAGCTTTACGTAGATTATCAAATAATGATAATCTAAAATATCCTGTTTACACACAACCATTACATAATGGTTTACAATACAAATATGTTACAACAAAATAAGTTTCTTGAATGCAGTTTTTACACAATATCATACAAGCATGGACTCCAAATCTCGTCCTTATTTAAGTATGCGACAGCGGAAGCTCTTAATAATCACCTGAGAATAAACATGCTTAAAACGTCAACAAAAATGTTGGTGAGTTATAGGTTTAACCTATATATATCAAATCATAATAATAGACCACACGATTTCATATTTCAATACACATCCCATACATAGAGATAAAAATCATTCATATGGTGAACACCTGGTAACCGACATTAACAAGATGCATATATAAGAATATCCCCATCATTCCGGGACACCCTTCGGATATGATATAAATTTCGAAGTACTAAAGCATCCGGTACTTTGGATGGGGTTTGTTAAGCCCAATAGATCTATCTTTAGGATTCGCGTCAATTAGGGTGTCTGTTCCCTAATTCTTAGATTACCAGACTTAATAAAAAGGGGCATATTCGATTTCGATAATTCAACCATAGAATGTAGTTTCACGTACTTGCGTCTATTTTGTAAATCATTTATAAAACCTGCATGTATTCTCATCCCAAAAATATTAGATTTTAAAAGTGGGACTATAACTCACTTTCACAGATTTTTACTTCGTCGGGAAGTAAGACTTGGCCACTGGTTGATTCACGAACCTATAACAATATATACATATATATCAAAGTATGTTCAAAATATATTTACAACACTTTTAATATATTTTGATGTTTTAAGTTTATTAAGTCAGCTGTCCTCGTTAGTAACCTACAACTAGTTGTCCACAGTTAGATGTACAGAAATAAATCGATAAATATTATCTTGAATCAATCCACGACCCAGTGTATACGTATCTCAGTATTGATCACAACTCAAACTATATATATTTTGGAATCAACCTCAACCCTGTATAGCTAACTCCAACATTCACATATAGAGTGTCTATGGTTGTTCCGAAATATATATAGATGTGTCGACATGATAGGTCAAAACATTGTATACGTGTCTATGGTATCTCAAGATTACATAATATACAATACAAGTTGACTAAGTTATGGTTGGAATAGATTTGTTACCAATTTTCACGTAGCTAAAATGAGAAAAATTATCCAATCTTGTTTTACCCATAACTTCTTCATTTTAAATCCGTTTTGAGTGAATCAAATTGCTATGGTTTCATATTGAACTCTATTTTATGAATCTAAACAGAAAAAGTATAGGTTTATAGTCGGAAAAATAAGTTACAAGTCGTTTTTGTAAAGGTAGTCTTTTTAGTCGAAAGAACGACGTCTAGATGACCATTTTAGAAAACATACTTCCACTTTGAGTTTAACCATAATTTTTGGATATAGTTTCATGTTCATAATAACAATCATTTTCTCAGAATAACAACTTTTAAATCAAAGTTTATCATAGTTTTTAATTAACTAACCCAAAACAGCCCGCGGTGTTACTACGACGGCGTAAATCCGGTTTTACTGTGTTTTTCGTGTTTCCAGGTTTTAAATCATTAAGTTAGCATATCATATAGATATAGAACATGTGTTTAGTTGATTTTAAAAGTCAAGTTAGAAGGATTAACTTTTGTTTGCGAACAAGTTTAGAATTAACTAAACTATGTTCTAGTGATTACATGTTTAAACCTTCGAATAAGATAGCTTTATATGTATGAATCGAATGATGTTATGAACATCATTACTACCTTAAGTTCCTTGGATAAACCTACTGGAAAAGAGAAAAATGGATCTAGCTTCAATGGATCCTTGGATGGCTCGAAGTTCTTGAAACAGAATCATGACACGAAAACAAGTTCAAGTAAGATCATCACTTGAAATAAGATTGTTATAGTTATAGAAATTGAACCAAAGTTTGAATATGATTATTACCTTGTATTAGAATGATAACCTACTGTAAGAAACAAAGATTTCTTGAGGTTGGATGATCACCTTACAAGATTGGAAGTGAGCTAGCAAACTTGAAAGTATTCTTGATTTTATGTAACTAGAACTTGTAGAATATATGAAGAACACTTAGAACTTGAAGATAGAACTTGAGAGAGATCAATTAGATGAAGAAAATTGAAGAATGAAAGTGTTTGTAGGTGTTTTTGGTCGTTGGTGTATGGATTAGATATAAAGGATATGTAATTTTGTTTTCATGTAAATAAGTCATGAATGATTACTCATATTTTTGTAATTTTATGAGATATTTCATGCTAGTTGCCAAATGATGGTTCCCACATGTGTTAGGTGACTCACATGGGCTGCTAAGAGCTGATCATTGGAGTGTATATACCAATAGTACATACATCTAAAAGCTGTGTATTGTACGAGTACGAATACGGGTGCATACGAGTAGAATTGTTGATGAAACTGAACGAGGATGTAATTGTAAGCATTTTTGTTAAGTAGAAGTATTTTGATAAGTGTATTGAAGTCTTCCAAAAGTGTATAGATACATATTAAAACACTACATGTATATACATTTTAACTGATTCGTTAAGTCATCGTTAGTCGTTACATGTAAGTGTTATTTTGAAACCTTTAGGTTAACGATCTTGTTAAATGTTGTTAACCCAATGTTTATAATATCAAATGAGATTTTAAATTATTATATTATCATGATATTATCATGTATAAATATCTCTTAATATGATATATATACATTAAACGTCTTTACAACGATAATCGTTACATATATGTCTCGTTTAAAAATCATTAAGTTAGTAGTCTTGTTTTTACATATGTAGTTCATTGTTAATATACTTAATGATATGTTTACTTATCATAGTATCATGTTAACTATATATATATATCCATATATATATGTCATCATATAGTTTTTACAAGTTTTAACGTTCGTGAATCACCGGTCAATTTGGGTGGTCAATTATCTATATGAAACATATTTCAATTAATCAAGTCTTAACAAGTTTGATTGTTTAACATGTTGGAAACATTTGATCATGTAAATATCAATCTCAATTAATATATATAAACATGGAAAAGTTCGGGTCACTACATTAGAGAACCAGAATTTTGCATTAGTGTGTCTTATCGAGTTTGTTAGGATGCATTAGTGAGTCTGGACTTCGACCGTGTTTACTTGAAAAATGATTGCTTAACAAATTTTGTTGGAAACTATATATTTTTAACATGTGAATATTATGTGATATATTAATCTCTTAACGCGTTTGATATTATGTGATAGATGTCTACCTCTAGAACAAGTCCCATTAACTCACCTAATAATAATGAAGAGTCAAATGTAAATTGGAATGATTCGTGGACTGATTCACAAGTTCCCGAAGAGGAACCGGAAGAAGAGTCAGAACCGGAAGAAGAATCGGAACCGGAAGAAGAATCGGAACCGGATGAAAAAATAGAACCGGTGGGGGAAATAATAAAACGGTTAAGTAAAAGAAAATCCTCAACCAACCGACCAAGGTTAATTATGGTCAATGGTGTTTCCGCCAAGGAAGCAAAATATTGGGAGGATTACCAATTCTCCGATGAATCGGATTCCGACGAGAATTCCGATGATGTTATAGAAATTACCCCAACTGAATTTAAAAAGGCAAAAGAAAATAATAAGGGAAAGGGCATAAAAATAGAGAAATTTAATTCCAACCCCGATGAACTTTATATGTATCGTCAACCCCCGAAGTCCTTAAGTTGTAACAATGACCTGGGGACCTCTAAACCACCAGGTTTTTCTAAACCAATGTGGAAAACGACGGCTCGTATTAGGGGAACATCATATATCCCTAGAAACTTGGCAAAACGAACCAAAACCGAAGAAGAAGAAACAAGCGAGTCGGAATAAGATAGTTGTATTCGTGTGGTGTAATATATGTAATATAGTGTGCTTATGCTTTATGATATATGTAAAAATTGCTTGTATTAATAAGTATTTTTTTTTATGAATCTAACTCTTGTCTATTTTACAGTATAAAAACACAAAATGGATAGACAACCCAATATTTTAAGAGACCTACCCGGAGACATGATTGATGAAATCTTGTCTAGAGTCGGTCAGAATTTTTCGGCACAACTATTTAAGGCGAGATCAGTTTGTAAGACATTCGAAGAACGTTCCAAGAATGCCTTGGTTTATAAAAGGCTTTCGTTCAAAAGATGGGGGATATCACATTGGGAAATCCATAAGTTACGATGTGTTTACTTTGACGCATATATTGCGGGGAACCCAAATGCTATTTTACGCAATGGGTTAAGAAATTATTTTGACTCAATATATCCGAATATTGGACTTCGTGATTTAGAAAAAGCGGCTAACATGCAACATAAAGAATCATGTTATGCTTACGGATTAGTAATGTTCGCTTCTCACCAAAGTGAGAACAAGAACATCGGGCTACAACTATTAAACAAAACGTTTCCACAAGTGACGGAGTCGGTAATTGGGGTAAGAAATAAGGTTTTTAGATTGTTACGGGACTGTTGGACATTACGTAACCCTCGTCCCTTTGACGACGTTACAACACACTGTCTTATCAACGGCCATAACGGTTATGTTCCACAAGACCAAGGATGGGAAGTAATCCTAGTAAAACCAGAATGCATGACTTGTTTCTGGACGTATGAATTACGTGTCTTTATTGCCTTTGCTGAACGACTTGTGTACTAGCTAGAATTATCTTCACAACCATCTTGTATCAAATTTATTGTGTGCTATATTTCATGCTATATGTAAAATAAGCGGTATTGTAAGTTTGTAAAATATTGTGTAAAAGTTTGAACGCGAAATATTATTATAATCAGTTTTTCATATAGAATTGTAGTAGTTGAATTGTATATTAGCTACTAAGTATGAACTTAACGGGTAAGTACTACCCGAATTTAAACTTATAAAACGCTAATATGAAGAAAAAGCTTTTATAAATGAGTTCATATTATGCTACGAAATACTATTAACTACTCTTAATATTCTGTATGATTAACTTGTTCCATTTGACTATTTTGAAGGAAATGGCACCGACTACTCGACACACCGTGAATATGAATGAAGAGGAATTCCGTACTTTTCTGGCTTCAAACATAGCCGCAGTACAGGCTGCGCTACATACCAACAATAACCTTGGATCTAGCAGTACAGGAAATCGTGTAGGATGCACCTACAAAGAATTCACTGCCTGCAAACCTTTGGAATTTGATGGAACTGAAGGATCGATCGGATTGAAACGGTGGACCGAGAAGGTCGAATCGGTGTTTGCCATAAGTAAGTGTACTGAAGAGGACAAAGTGAAGTACGCTACGCATACCTTCACAGGTTCTGCGTTAACATGGTGGAATACCTATCTAGAGCAAGTGGGACAAGACGATGCGTACGCACTACCGTGGTCAGCATTCAAGCACTTGATGAACGAGAAGTACCGTCCCAGAACTGAGGTCAATAAGCTCAAGACAGAACTTAGAGGGTTACGAACCCAAGGATTTGATATTACCACGTACGAAAGACGATTCACAGAATTGTGAATATTGTGTCCGGGAGCATTCTAAGATGAGGAAGAGAAGATCGACGCGTTTGTGAAAGGATTACCGGAAATAATTCAAGAAGATATAAGTTCACACGAGCCCGCCTCCATACAACAGGCATGTAGAATGGCTCACTAACTAGTGAACCAGATTGAAGAAAGAATTAAAGAACAGACTGCTGAAGAGGCCAATGTGAAGCAAGTCAAAAGAAAGTGGGAGGAAAACGGTGATAAGAATCACCAATACAACAACAACAGCAATTACAACAATAATCGCAACAATTATCCCAACAATCGCAACATCAATCGCAACTACAACAAACGGCCCAACAACGACAACAACAACAACAACAACAACAGCAACTACAACAATCATCCCACCAACAATAATAACCGCAACAACAACAACAATCAGAAGCAGCTATGCCAAAGGTGTGAAAAGTATCACTCGGGGTTCTGCACCAAATTTTGCAACAAGTGTAAAAGAAATGGTCATAGCGCGGCGAAGTGTGAGGTCTACGGACCAGGGGTTAATAGAACAAAAGGAACAAATGGTGTCGGAACGAGTAATGGCGGAGCAAGTAGTGTCGGAGCAAGTTATGCCAATGTAGTTTGTTATAAATGTGGAAAACCGGGCCACATTATTAGAAATTGCCCGAACCAGGAGAACACGAATGGACAAGGCCGCGAAAGAGTTTTCAATATTAATGCGGCAGAGGCACAGGAAGACCCGGAGCTTGTTACGGGTACGTTTCTTATTGACGATAAATCTGCTTACGTTTTATTTGATTCGGGTGCGGATAGAAGCTATATGAGTAGAGATTTTTGTGCTAAATTAAGTTGTCCATTGACGCCTTTGGATAGTAAATTTTTACTCGAATTAGCAAATGGTAAATTAATTTCAGCAGATAATATATGTCGGAATCGAGAAATTAAACTGGTTAGCGAAACATTTAAGATTGATTTGATACCAGTAGAGTTAGGGAGTTTTGATGTGATAATCGGTATGGACTGGTTGAAAGAAGTGAAAGCAGAGATCGTTTGTTACAAAAATGCAATTCGCATTATACGAGAAAAAGGAAAACCCTTAATGGTGTACGGAGAAAAGGGCAACACGAAGCTACATCTTATTAGTAATTTGAAGGCACAAAAACTAATAAGAAAAGGTTGTTATGCTGTTCTAGCACACGTCGAGAAAGTACAAACTGAAGAAAAGAGCATCAATGATGTTCCCATTGCAAAAGAATTTCCCGATGTATTTCTGAAAGAATTACCGGGATTACCCCCACATCGATCCGTTGAATTTCAAATAGATCTTGTACCAGGAGCTGCACCAATAGCTCGTGCTCCTTACAGACTCGCACCCAGCGAGATGAAAGAACTGCAAAGCCAATTACAAGAACTTTTAGAGCGTGGTTTCATTCGACCAAGCACATCACCGTGGGGAGCTCCTGTTTTGTTTGTCAAGAAGAAAGATGGTACATTCAGGTTGTGTATCGACTACCGAGAGTTGAACAAACTTACCATCAAGAACCGCTACCCACTACCGAGAATCGACGACTTATTTGATCAACTACAAGGCTCGTCTGTTTATTCAAAGATTGACTTACGTTCCGGGTATCATCAAATGCGGGTGAAAGAAGATGATATTCCAAAGACTGCTTTCAGAACACGTTACGGTCATTACGAGTTTATGGTCATGCCGTTTGGTTTAACTAATACACCAGCTGTGTTCATGGACCTTATGAACCGAGTGTGTGGACCATACCTTGACAAGTTTGTCATTGTTTTCATTGATGACATACTTATTTACTCAAAGAATGACCAAAAACACGGTGAACATTTGAGAAAGGTGTTAGAAGTATTGAGGAAGGAAGAATTGTACGCTAAGTTTTCAAAGTGTGCATTTTGGTTGGAAGAAGTTCAATTCCTCGGTCACATAGTGAACAAAGAAGGTATTAAGGTGGATCCGGCAAAGATAGAAACTGTTGAAAAGTGGGAAACCCCGAAAACTCCGAAACACATACGCCAGTTTTTAGGACTAGCTGGTTACTACAGAAGGTTCATCCAAGACTTTTCCAGAATAGCAAAACCCTTGACTGCATTAACGCATAAAGGGAAGAAATTTGAATGGAATGATGAACAAGAGAAAGCGTTTCAGTTATTGAAGAAAAAGCTAACTACGGCACCTATATTGTCATTGCCTGAAGGGAATGATGATTTTGTGATTTATTGTGACGCATCAAAGCAAGGTCTCGGTTGTGTATTAATGCAATGAACGAAGGTGATTGCTTATGCGTCTAGACAATTGAAGATTGACGAACAAAATTATACGACGCATGATTTGGAATTAGGCGCGGTTGTTTTTGCATTAAAGACTTGGAGGCACTACTTATATGGGGTCAAAAGTATTATATATACCGACCACAAAAGTCTTCAACACATATTTAATCAGAAACAACTGAATATGAGGCAGCGTAGGTGGATTGAATTATTGAATGATTATGACTTTGAGATTCGTTACCACCCGGGGAAGGCAAATGTGGTAGCCGATGCCTTGAGCAGGAAGGACAGAGAACCCATTCGAGTAAAATCTATGAATATAATGATTCATAATAACCTTACTACTCAAATAAAGGAGGCGCAACAAGGAGTTTTAAAAAAGAGAAATTTAAAGGATGAAATACCCAAAGGATCGGAGAAGCATCTTAATATTCGGGAAGACGGAACCCGGTATAGGGCTGAAAGGATTTGGGTACCAAAATAGAGAAATGGTACTTAGAGAAGCTCATAAAACCAGATACTCAATACATCCTGGAATGGGGAAGATGTACAAGGATCTCAAGAAACATTTTTGGTGGCCGGGTATGAAAGCCGATGTTGCTAAATACGTAGGAGAATGTTTGACATGTTCTAAGGTCAAAGCTGAGCATCAGAAACCATCAGGTCTACTTCAACAACCCGAAATCCCGGAATGGAAATGGGAAAACATTACCATGGATTTCATCACTAAATTGCCAAGGACTGCAAGTGGTTTTGATACTATTTGGGTAATAGTTGATTGTCTCACCAAATCAGCACACTTCCTGCCAATAAGAGAAGATGACAAGATGGAGAAGTTAGCACGACTGTATTTGAAGGAAGTCTTCTCCAGACATGGAATACCAATCTCTATTATCTCTGATAGGGATGGCAGATTTATTTCAAGATTCTGGCAGACATTACAGCAAGCATTAGGAACTCGTCTAGACATGAGTACTGCCTATCATCCACAAACTGATGGGCAGAGCGAAAGGACGATACAAATGCTTGAAGACATGCTACGAGCATGTGTTATTGATTTCGGAAACAGTTGGGATCGACATCTACCGTAAGCAGAATTTTCCTACAACAACAGCTACCATTCAAGCATTGAGATGGCGCCGTTTGAAGCACTTTATGGTAGAAAGCGCAGGTCTCCGATTTGTTGGAGTGAAGTGGGGGATAGACAGATTACGGGTCCGGAGATTATACAAGAAACTACCGAGAAGATCATCCAAATTCAACAACGGTTGAAAACCGCCCAAAGTCGACAAAAGAGCTACGCTGACATTAAAAGAAAAGATATAGAATTTGAAATTGGAGAGATGGTCATGCTTAAAGTTGCACCTTGGAAAGGCGTTGTTCGATTTGGTAAACGAGGGAAATTAAATCCAAGGTATATTGGACCATTCAAGATTATTGATCGTGTCGGACCAGTAGCTTACCGACTTGAGTTACCTTAACAACTCGCGGCTGTACATAACACTTTCCACGTCTCGAATTTGAAGAAATGTTTTGCTAAAGAAGATCTCACTATTCCGTTAGATGAAATCCAAATCAACGAAAAACTTTAATTCATCGAAGAACCCGTCGAAATAATGGATCGTGAGGTTAAAAGACTTAAGTAAAACAAGATACCAATTGTTAAGGTTCGATGGAATGCTCGTAGAGGACCCGAGTTCACCTGGGAGCGTGAAGATCAGATGAAGAAGAAATACCCGCATCTATTTCCAGAAGATTCGTCAACACCTTCAACAGCTTAAAATTTCGGGACGAAATTTATTTAACGGGTAGGTACTGTAGTGACCCGAACTTTTCCATGTTTATATATATTAATTGAGATTGATATTTACATGATTAAATGTTTCCAACATGTTAAGCAATTAAACTTGTTAAGACTTGATTAATTGAAATATGTTTCATATAGACAATTGACCACCCAAGTTGACCGGTGATTCACGAACGTTAAAACTTGTAAAAACTATATGATGACATATATATATGGATATATATATATATAGTTAACATGATACTATGATAAGTAAACATATCATTAAGTATATTAACAATGAACTACATATGTAAAAACAAGACTACTAACTTAATGATTTTTAAACGAGACATATATGTAACGATTATCGTTGTAAAGACATTTAATGTATATATATCATATTAAGAGATATTCATACATGATAATATAATAATTTAAAATCTCATTTGATATTATAAACATTGGGTTAACAACATTTAACAAGATCGTTAACCTAAAGGTTTCAAAACAACACTTACATGTAACGACTAACGATGACTTAACGACTCAGTTAAAATGTATATACATGTAGTGTTTTAATATGTATTTATACACTTTTGAAAGACTTCAATACACTTATCAAAATACTTATACTTAACAAAAATTCTTACAATTACATCCTCGTTCAGTTTCATCAACAATTCTACTCGTATGCACCCGTATTCGTACTCGTACAATACACAGCTTTTAGATGTATATACTATTGGTATATACACTCCAATGATCAGCTCTTAGCAGCCCATGTGAGTCACCTAACAAATGTGGGAACCATCATTTGGCAACTAGCATGAAATATCTCATAAAATTACAAAAATATGAGTAATCATTCATGACTTATTTACATGAAAACAAAATTACATATCCTTTATATCTAATCCATACACCAACGACCAAAAACACCTACAAAAACTTTCATTCTTCAATTTTCTTCATCTAATTGATCTCTCTCAAGTTCTATCTTCAACTTCTAAGTGTTCTTCATATATTCTACAAGTTCTAGTTACATAAAATTAAGAATACTTTCAAGTTTGCTAGCTCACTTCCAATCTTGTAAGGTGATCATCCAACCTCAAGAAATCTTTGTTTCTTACAGTAAGTTATCATTCTAATACAAGGTAATAATCATATTCAAACTTTGGTTCAATTTCTATAACTATAACAATCTTATTTCAAGTGATGATCTTATTTGAACTTGTTTTCGTGTCATGATTCTGCTTCAAGAACTTCGAGCCATCCAAGGATCCGTTGAAGCTAGATCCATTTTTCTCTTTTCCAGTAGGTTTATCCAAGGAACTTAAGGTAGTAATGATGTTCATAACATCATTCAATTCATACATATAAAGCTATCTTATTCGAAGGTTTAAACTTGTAATCACTAGAACATAGTTTAGTTAATTCTAAACTTGTTCGCAAACAAAAGTTAATCCTTCTAACTTGACTTTTAAAATCAACTAAACACATGTTCTATATCTATATGATATGCTAACTTAATGATTTAAAACCTGGAAACACGAAAAACACCGTAAAACCGAATTTACGCCGTCGTAGTAACACCGCGGGTTGTTTTGGGTTAGTTAATTAAAAACTATGATAAACTTTGATTTAAAAGTTGTTATTCTGAGAAAATGATTTTTATTATGAACATGAAACTATATCCAAAAATTATGGTTAAACTCAAAGTGGAAGAATGTTTTCTAAAATGGTCATCTAGACGTCGTTCTTTCGACTGAAATGACTACCTTTACAAAAACGACTTGTAACTTATTTTTCCGACTATAAACCTATACTTTTTCTGTTTATATTCATAAAATAGAGTTCAATATGAAACCATAGCAATTTGATTCACTCAAAACGGATTTAAAATGAAGAAGTTATGGGTAAAACAAGATTGGATAATTTTTCTCATTTTAGCTACGTGAAAATTGGTAACAAATCTATTCCAACCATAACTTAATCAACTTGTATTGTATATTATGTAATCTTGAGATACCATAGACATGTATACAATGTTTCAACCTATCATGTCAACACATCTATATATATTTCGGAACAACCATAGACACTCTATATGTGAATGTTGGAGTTAGCTATACAGGGTTGAGGTTGATTCCAAAATATATATAGTTTGAGTTGTGATCAATACTGAGATACGTATACACTGGGTCGTGGATTGATTCAAGATAATATTTATCGATTTATTTCTGTACATCTAACTGTGGACAACTAGTTGTAGGTTACTAACGAGGACAGCTGACTTAATAAACTTAAAACATCAAAATATATTAAAAGTGTTGTAAATATATTTTGAACATACTTTGATATATATGTATATATTGTTATAGGTTCGTGAATCAACCAGTGGCCAAGTCTTACTTCCCGACGAAGTAAAAATCTGTGAAAGTGAGTTATAGTCCCACTTTTAAAATCTAATATTTTTGGGATGAGAATACATGCAAGTTTTATAAATGATTTACAAAATAGACACAAGTACGTGAAACTACATTCTATGGTTGAATTATCGAAATCGAATATGCCCCTTTTTATTAAGTCTGGTAATCTAAGAATTAGAGAACAGAAACCCTAATTGACGCGAATCCTAAAGATAGATCTATTGGGCCTAACAAACCCCATCCAAAGTACCGGATGCTTTAGTACTTCAAAATTTATATCATATCCGAAGGGTGTCCCGAAATGATGGGGATATTCTTATATATGCATCTTGTTAATGTCGGTTACCAGGTGTTTACCATATGAATGATTTTTATCTCTATGTATGGGATGTGTATTGAAATATGAAATCTTGTGGTCTATTATTATGATTTGATATATATAGGTTAAACCTATAACTCACCAACATTTTTGTTGACGTTTTAAGCATGTTTATTCTCAGGTGATTATTAAGAGCTTCCGCTGTCGCATACTTAAATAAGGACGAGATTTGGAGTCCATGCTTGTATGATATTGTGTAAAAACTGCATTCAAGAAACTTATTTTGTTGTAACATATTTGTATTGTAAACCATTATGTAATGGTCGTGTGTAAACAGGATATTTTAGATTATCATTATTTGATAATCTACGTAAAGCTTTTTAAAACCTTTATCTATGAAATAAAGGTTATGGTTTGTTTTAAAAATGAATGCAGTCTTTGAAAAACGTCTCATATAGAGGTCAAAACCTCGCAACGAAATCAATTAATATGGAACGTTTTTAATCAATAAGAACGGGACATTTCAATATCGACCCATGTGTATATATTATTTGGAACAACCATAGACACTCTATATGCAGTAATGTGGGAGTTAGCTATACAGGGTTGAGGTTGATTCCAAATATATATATACTTTGAGTTGTGATCTAGCCTGAGACGTGTATACACTGGGTCGTGGATTGATTCAAGATAATATATATCGATTTATTTCTGTACATCTAACTGTGGACAACTAGTTGTAGGTTACTAACGAGGACAGCTGACTTAATAAACTTAAAACATCAAAATGTATTAAAAGTGTTGTAAATATATTTTGAACATACTTTGATATATATGTACATATTTGTTATAGGTTCGTGAATCGACCAGTGGCCAAGTCTTACTTCCCGACGAAGTAAAAATCTGTGAAAGTGAGTTATAGTCCCACTTTTAAAATCTAATATTTTTGGGATGAGAATACATGCAGGTTTTATAAATGATTTACAAAATAGACACAAGTACGTGAAACTACATTCTATGGTTGAATTATCGAAATCGAATATGCCCCTTTTTATTAAGTCTGGTAATCTAAGAATTAGGGAACAGACACCCTAATTGACGCGAATCCTAAAGATAGATCTATTGGGCCTAACAAACCCCATCCAAAGTACCGAATGCTTTAGTACTTCGAAATTTATATCATATCCGAAGGGTGTCCCGGAATGATGGGGATATTCTTATATATGCATCTTGTTAATGTCGGTTACCAGGTGTTCACCATATGAATGATTTTTATCTCTATGTATGGGATGTATATTGAAATCTGAAATCTTGTGGTCTATTGTTATGATTTGATATATATAGGTTAAACCTATAACTCACCAACATTTTTTGTTGACGTTTTAAGCATGTTTATTCTCCGGTGATTATTAAGAGCTTCCACTGTCGCATACTTAAATAAGGACAAGATTTGGAGTCCATGCTTGTATGATATTGTGTAAAAACTGCATTCAAGAAACTTATTTCGTTGTAACATATTTGTATTGTAAACCATTATGTAATAATCGTGTGTAAACAGGATATTTTAGATTATCATTATTTGATAATCTACGTAAAGCTTTTTAAACCTTTATTGATGAAATAAAGGTTATGGTTTGTTTTAAAATGAATGCAGTCTTTGAAAAACGTCTCATATAGAGGTCAAAACCTCGCAACGAAATCAATTAATATGGAACGTTTTTAATCAATAAGAACGTGACATTTCAGATTATTCTGCTACTTTTAGTCCAGTTGTCAAGGCTTCCACCGTTCGCATTGTCTTATCTCTTGCAATACTTCATCAGTGGCCCTTACACCAACTAGACGTTAAGAATGCGTTTCTAAATGGTCAGTTAACTGAGACAGTTCTTATGAAGCAACCACCTGGCTTCATCAATGCTAAGTTTCCATCTCACGTTTGCCGCCTGAAGAAAGCACTATATGGTCTCAAACAAGCACCGTGTGCATGGTTTCAACGACTCAGAACCTTTCTTGTTCACCTTGGGTTTACTAATAGCCGTGTAGATCCATCTCTTTTTGTCTACAAGCATGGTGACTGCTGAAGCGACCCATCCTAATCCATCCTGACGAAGTCCATATCGATTATAAATGATTCACAACAGTTG
Source organism: Rutidosis leptorrhynchoides (assembly GCF_046630445.1). Taxonomy (NCBI): domain Eukaryota; kingdom Viridiplantae; phylum Streptophyta; class Magnoliopsida; order Asterales; family Asteraceae; genus Rutidosis; species Rutidosis leptorrhynchoides. The sequence goes on from NC_092335.1 coordinate 28,759,948, forward strand.
ATTACATCGCGAGGTACTTGACCTCTATATGATACATTTTACAAACATTGCATTCGTTTTGAAAAGACAATCTTTCATTACATCTAAAGTTGACGACATGCATACCATTTCATAACATATCTTACTATAATTGAATTAATAATAATCTTGATGAACTCAACGACTCGAATGCAACGTCTTTTGAAATATGTCATGAATGACTCCAATTAGTATCTCTAAGATGAGCAAAAGCACAGCGGAAGATTTCTTTCGTACCTGAGAATAAACATGCTTTAAAATGTCAACCAAAAGGTTGGTGAGTTCATTAGTTTAACATAAATAATCATTTCATAATTTTAATAGACCACAAGATTTCATATTTCCATTTCTCATAAACATACGTCCCATGCATAGAGACAAAAATATCATTCATATGGATTGAACACCTGGTAAACGACATTAACTAGATGCATATAGAATATCCCCTATCATTCCGGGAAACCCTTCGGACATGATATAAACAAAACGAAGTACTAAAGCATCCGATACTTTGGATGGGGTTCTTCGGGCCCATAGATCTATCTTTAAGATTCGCGTCAATTAGGGTGCCTGTTCCCTAATTCTTAGATTACCAGACTTAATAAAAAGGGGCATATTCGATTTCGATAATTCAACCATAGAATGTAGTTCACGTACTTGTGTCTATTTTGTAAATCATTTATAAAACCTGCGCATGTATTCTCAGCCCAAAAATATAAAGGGTAAAAAGGCAAATGAAACTCACCTAATGTATTTTGTAGTAAAAATACATATGACTATATTGAACAATGCAGGGTTGGCCTCAGATTCACGAACCTATATTAGTTGTAATTATATTAAAACACATAGTTGAATTCTAACAACTTTATATATTTATGTAAATTCCTTAGTTATATCCTTTTTATATTAATAATATATACATTTCATATTTTCATAAAAAAATTAATTTTGTAAAACAAAAATGATAATAGTTATAATAATAATAATGATAAATATGATACTAATAATTATAAATGTATTGATGATACTAATATTTATAAACGATACAGATTCTAATATTAATGATAATAATATATTTTTATTTCTTTCATAATATTAATAATCATAATCATAATCATAATCATAATCATAGTGATGATAAAAATACTAAAATGATAAGTTTACTACTAGTAATAATATTATTAATACTTATAATAGTAATAATTATGATGACTATAATACTAAGTATGATAATAAGTATAATACTATTAGTAATAATAACAATCTTAGTTATAATCATAGTAATAATTAATCCTAATAATAATTAATAATAAGAATAATAAAAATAAAGTTAGAAAAACTACCTCATATGAAAAGAATTCAAAAAAAAAATGAAACAGCCCTTCCTTAGGCTCGAACTCGTGACCACAGACTACCCCGAAACATACTTCCCTAGGCTCGAACTCGTGACCACAGACTACCCCGAAACATACACAAACCATCCTTCTGCTCCTGCTTTTTCTGATTAAAACCCATTCCTAATTTTTATAACCCGTATTAAAAGTTCCTCTTCTTCTTCTTCACAGATACAAGTCGACCCAGGTATCCAATTAAATAACATATTATCCAACTTACAGCTTCAATCAATTCATAATTTGAAAACCAATAATCATTTATGGTTGGTTGTATATGAAAAACAAAATAACAAAAAAAAAAATATATAACAAAAGAAAACGCTGCTGGGTTACGGTTTTCTAAAAAAAAAAATTTGCTTTTGATTTTGAGAGTGTTTTGTATAATCTTTACAATACGAAATATATCAGAAATCATTCATGTAAACTATTAAAATCGTTAATTGAAGTTGAAACATACATACCAATCCGAATTTCTTCAAGAACAGATTAGTTGACTTTTAAAATTAAAAGTTTGACTCTGAAATTCGATATCATTAGGAAAAATTAATGTTTGTAATTTTGTAGGTAGTTCAACTAGACGAATCCTAACACATCTGCATTCAGAGCTTTTGAAAATTTCATTAAAATCAAGCTTTTGCAAAATGGATCATGCGTACAGAACAGCTGGGTGTTTCCCTTCTGTTTTTAATTTTTTTTTCTCGTTTTGTTTTTGTGGATTCCAGTAAACAAATGCAGTGTAAGTGATTAAAACGTGTGAATCGAATATTTGGTATAATATCATTGTTTGTTATTTAGTGATAAAAATCGAATATATTTCACAGATTAAATAGAAGAGACGACATACAAATAAAGTTGAAAGTGATATGTATAATTATATATATGTATCAATATATCTGTAACTTTATATCTTATTTAGTTATATCAGTATTTGCTTTTTATAAGAAATGATCATAATATAATATCATTAATAACATAAACATTAATATTTAATATTAATATTAATATTAACAACAAAACTAGTAATAATAATAATTTTAGTAAAAATAACAAATTTAATGTACTAAAATTCATATCTATATATTATCCATTGAAAATAATAATATAGCTAATACTAATATTAATATTAATGTTAATATTAATTAAAATAATGAAAGTAATAATAATATTATTATAACAACTAGATTTTTAACTTGTAATGAAATTTCATATTTTAACATTTCATGTTATAAATTATTTAATACTTAGGTTTTATAATAACATAATTGAATATGTAATATTTATATAATTTATATATAATACAAAGTACATATAATATTAACAATAATTATACTTACATAGTCATAAAAATAATAATAAATGATAAATAATAATAATATTAAAAATTATATTTTTAATTGATATTCTAATAATAATCGATATTCATAATACTAGATAATAATAATAATAATACCAATAATAACACTAATCCTTAATAATATTACAAATTGTCACGGACTTATCTCGATAAGCTCACGTGCTGCACTTAGTCTCTACTAAGTCAGCCTTACTCGGACCTTATAATGATTCAAGTAACCAAAAGAGAAAATATTATAGAACAAGTGGGAATTTAAAGAAAATGCTTATATTGATTATGAAAGCTTTACAAGAGAGAATACTTGAGTTTTGAGGTGTGGTGTACCAACTGAGACCACCCCTATTTATACTACTCCTTACACAAAATGGATGGCTAAGATTAATCTAAATCAATGGTTAGGATCTAAGTACTAGAAACTTCAAGTATATACATGAAGAAAGATATTTCCATGAACATTCCATACCATTCCATGGAAGAACTCATGGGAAAGTTCTAGGGAGCTTCCATGAGGTTCTTGGGTTAAAACTCTTAATTGGGTCATAATCTTAGTGGATTGGGCCACAAACTTGTTGGGTTGTGACATTCTCCCCCACCTAAGCTCGCGACGTCCTCGTCGTGTGATCCTCGTGATACTTCTTGATTTTGTTTGTGAACTGCCACAATAAGTCTTCGGCTTCCCAACTTGCTTCACTATCGGGCAAGTTACGCCACTTAACTAGGTATTCTCTATAGTTCGGCACACCTCGTCTCCGTACCGTTTGATGCAACAAGATATCTTCCACTTCACGATCGAACAAAGTCGCAACTGCCATTGGTGCTCGTTTGGAAACTCCTCGTTCTGGGTCTTCCTCGTCCCCATGATAAGGTTTTAGAAAACTTACGTGGAAGACTGGATGAATCTTTAACTTGGGCGGTAGTTGAACTCGATAAGATACGTTCCCAACACGTCCAATTACCGGGAATGGGCCTTCATATCTCCGGATCAATCCTTGTGCACCTTCCTAAATGTTTTGAATTGTTGAGGTAAAAGCTTCACCATCACTTGGTCCCCAACTTTGAACTCAACATGTCGTCTTTTCTCATCCGCCCATTTCTTCATTTTCTTGGCCGCCTTATCTAGTGATGCTCGCGCCAAGTCGGCTTGTTCATGCCACTCCTTCATCGTTCTATAAGCGGCTGGGCTGCTTCCATCATATGAAGCGGCCAAAGCATTCGGGGTCAAAGGTTGGCATCCTGTCACCAACTCAAAAGGACTCTTCCCCGTGGACTCACTCCTTTGCATGTTATAAGAGAACTGAGCAATATCAAGAAGCTTAGCCCAATCATGTTGATTTGCACTTACATAGTGTCGAAGATAGAGCTCCAATAGTGCATTCACCCTTTCCGTCTGTCCATCCGTTTGGGGATGAAAACTCGTGGAGAAATTCAAGTCTGTCCCCATGATCTTGAACAACTCCGTCCAAAAACGCCCCGTGAACCTCGGATCTCGATCACTTACTATCACGTGTGGTATCCCCCAATACTTTACCACATTCTTGAAAAATAGTTTTGCAGTCTCATCCGCAGTAACTTCGAATGATGCGGCTATGAAGGTACCATACTTAGAAAACCGGTCTACCACGACTATAATACTCCCACACCCTTCCGACTTGGGTAAGCAAGTAATGAAGTCCATGGAAACACTCTCCCATGGTCCTTTCAGTGTAGGTAGCGGCTGTAATAGTCCTCCTGGTTGGCGTTGCTCTATCTTATCTTGTTGGCATATTAGGCATATCCGCACGTACGTCTCTACGTCGTCTTCCATCCTTGGCCAATAATAAGTGCCTTCTACTAATGCCAGCATCCTCTTGATACCTGGATGACCAGCCCACTTTGAATCATGACACTCCTTCAAGATTGTCCGTCTAAGATCACCCCACTTAGGCACATATAACCGGTCTCCTTTGGTGAATAATAGATCGCCCTTGAGCCAAAACCTTCGCGTTTTCCCATCTCGAGCCAATCCAACAAGTTTTTTGGCTATAGGATCATGCTCTAATCCCTCCTTTATACGATCTTGAAGGAAGAATTGTGGTTTTGTGATCGCTGCAAACTCCGCCTTACGAATTAGGGCATCAGCTACCACATTGGCTTTCCCAGGCTTATACTCCAACATATAGTCAAATTCGGCTAAGAAGTCTTGCCAATGAGCTTGTTTGGGACTCAACTTCTTTTGGGTTTGAAAATAACTCGTTGCCACATTATCCGTCTTGATCACGAACCTTGATCCCAAAAGATAATGCCTCCATGTCCTCAAACAATGAACCACCGCCGTCATCTCCTTCTCCTGCACAGTGTACTTCCTTTCCGCCTCGTTAAGTTTCCGGCTTTCGAACGCGATCGGGTGACCCTCTTGCATTAGAACTCCTCCAATAGCAAAGTCCGATGCATCTATGTGTAACTCGAACGGAATGGTCACATCCGGAAGTCTCAACACTGGTTCTTCCATGACCGCTCCTTTCAACTCTTCGAATGCTGCTTGATATTTCTCATCCCACAACCAACCTTTGTTCTTTTTCAACAATTCTGTCAATGGAGCCGCTTTCGTCGAGTATCCCTTGATAAAACGACGATAGTAGTTTACTAAACCAAGGAAAGATCGTAAATCAGTCACCTTCGTTGGTGCCTCCCACTCTTGAATTGCCTTGACCTTAGCCCCGTCCATGAGTAACTTCCCATTTTTAATTCGATGTCCAAAAAAATCCACCTCCTCTAATCCGAATGAACATTTCTCTAGCTTCACATACAACTCGTTGTCCCTTAGTACTTGGAATACTTGCTTCAAGTGCCTCACATGATCTTCCATGGTATCGCTATACACGACTATGTCATCCAAGTACACCACGACAAACTTGTCGAGGAACGGGTGGAATAATTTGTTCATCAAAGTACAAAATGTGGCAGGGGCATTGGTTAAACCAAAGGGCATGACTAGGAATTCATAAGCACCATACCTCGTTACACAAGTGGCCTTAGCCTCATCTCCTTTGGCAATTCGAACTTGATAGTATCCCAACCTCAAGTCCAACTTGCTGAAGTATCTCGCTTTCCTAAGTTGATCGAACAAATCAGCAATAAGTGGGATTGGATATTTGTTCTTGATAGTTACCTTGTTGAGTGCCCGGTAATCTATACACATCTTCAAGGACCCATCCTTCTTTCTTTGAAATAGCACCGGAGCACCATACGGGGATTTTGACGGTCGGATGTATCCCGCATCCAGCAACTCCTTGAGTTGTCTTCGCAACTCCTCCAACTTGGGTGGTGGCATTCGGTATGGGGCTTTGGAAGGTGGTTTTGATCCCGGCTCCAACTCGGTCGCATGGTCAACCTCCCTCCTAGGTGGTAACTTCTTTGGTAACTCCTTGGGCATGACATCCTTGAAATCATCAAGGACCTTCTCAATTTCCTTGGGTACCTATAGTTTTCCCTTATCTTCGACCGTCTCTTGCTTTGCTACCGCTAAATAGCATGTCTCATTCTTGTTGTACCCCTTCTTGAATTGCATGGCCGAAAGTGACTTGGATGCACTCTTGCTTCCACGTTCGGTTGATACCATACAAGCCTTCTCACCATCCAAGATACACAGTGAATTAGCAAACGGCATAGGGAAACCGCGTACCTTATCTAAGAACTCCATCCCAAGTACCAACTTGAAGTAGTCTATAGGCACGACTGAAAGATCAATCATTCCTTCCCATTCTCCAATCTTCACATATACATTTTTAGCCACCCCACTAATCGGTCTGGCACTCGTGTTCACCGTCTTCATCATGCCACTCTCTTTTGTTTCCTTGAGTCCTAGCCTTTTGGCTTCATCAGTGGAGATAAAGTTATGAGTTGCTCCCGTATCCACCAAAGCTCATACCCGATCTCCACAAATGTTAATATCTACGAATTGGAGTCCTTTAGCCACTACCTTGGGTATCTCCGTCTTGGCCTTGATTGCGTTGAGGATATGCATTGATCCTATGCACCGCTCCTCATCCTGACAGCCCGCCTTTTGAGTTTCCATAGCATGAAAGCTAGCTTTCTTCGGACAATCTCGGGCTCTATGCGGTCCATTACATATGAAACATCCATCATTCTTGTAAGAAGTTTTTATGCTCTTGTTATTCCCGGTTGGTGGCTTACGTGTATTATCATTCCTTGATTGGGCGGGCTTATCTCCCCCACCTTTCTCATGGCTCACCTTCTTATCTTTTGACTTGAACGAATCTTTCCTATTAGCCTGGTCGACTAGTGCCTCCTCTTGAGCAATTGAGGTGGCAAGGTCTTGGACTCCTCGTCTCTTCAACTCCGTTTTAGCCCAAGGTTGCAAACCATCGATAAAATAGAAGAGAAGAATATCATCGGGAATATCTGGGACCTCCAGGCTAAGGTTCGTGAATTCTTTAATATACTCCCGAATCGTCCCGGAATGATGTAATTTACGTAGACGACTCATCGCATCCTTTTAAGCATTCTTAGGGTAGAATTGATTCTTAAGTTCAGTAAGGAAATCATCACAAGTATCAATAGTAACCGTACCTTTCTCGATATCTCCATATCGACGATGCCACCATAACACTGCAGTATCCTTGAGGTAACGGGTTGCCGTCTTGATCTTCATTGCATCATCCACTATGTTGACTCCCTCCAAGTATTGTTCCATCTCCCATATAAAATCATCAACCGCTCGGGCTTCCCGCTTCCCCACGAACGGTGACGGCTTAGGAACGTCCACCTTCAGAGCATTGCATCCAGTGTTGCCACCCCCACTAGCCATGAATCTCAAACAAGAGTTCATGTTGGTTTGTAAATCCACGAGGCGTTGGTGAATAGTGGAGACCTCCCCCTCCATTTCGCCTCGCAACTTCGTAATCTCACCCATGAGCATACCCCTTAAGTCATGGATCTCACGTCGCATGTCAACGTCTAGCACGTTGATTGCACTCTTGCAATCATCTTTTAATTCGTCAAAGTCCCCGTCCAAACCATCCAAACGTTGGTGGACGTCTTCGACCTTTGCTTTCACGTCGTCCATGGATGTCTCTACATCTATGATCCTCTTGTCCAAGTTTGTGACAAAGTCTTTGGACGTACCTCGGTTCTTCTTGGCTCCTTGGCGAGTCTCTACCCGACCACGAGTCTCATCACCCATCACACCACTTGTTGCGCTTACATTCTTCTCTGTCTCGATTGCCATCTCCTTGAATCGACCTTGCTCTGATACCAAATGTCATGGACTTATCTCGATAAGCTCACGTGCGGCACTTAGTCTCTACTAAGTCAGCCTTACTCGGACCTTATAATGATTCAAGTTACCAAAAGAGAAAATATTATAGAACAAGTGGGAATTTAAAGAAAATGCTTATATTGATTATGAAAGCTTTACAAGAGAGAATACTTGAGTTTTAAGGTGTGGTGTGCCAAATGAGACCACCCCTATTTATACTACTCCTAACACAAAATGGATGGCTAAGATTAATCTAAATCAATGGTTAGGATCTAAGTACTAGAAACTACAAGTATATACATGGAGATAGATATTTCCATGAACATTCCATACCATTCCATGGAAGAACTCATGGGAAAGTTCTAGGGAGCTTTCATGATGTTCTTGGGCCTTCCATGAGGTTCTTGGGTTAAAACTCTTAATTGGGTCATAATCTTAGTGGGTTGGGCTACAAACTTGTTGGGTTGTGACAAAATACTAATAATGGTAATCAATAACAATAATAATTTATATTTATAATAATACTAATACTAATGATATTATTCTTAGTATAAAAATTTACATGTATCAAATCTGATATTAATATTAATTTTAATAATGAAAATAATAGTAATATTAATATAACTATATCTTAACTAATACTTACACATATTATTATTACAATTTATTATTTATGTAGTATATCTAATAATGATATAATAACATATATTGAATATTGAATATTTATACATTTTACAATATACATATACTCATCGATTAAGTATAGAAGTCATATATATATATATATATACATATATATATATATATATATATATATATATATTTTACAAACAATTGTTCGTGAATCGTCGGTAATGGTCGAATGGTAATTGGATATATGAACATAGTTTTCAAAGTTTTCGAGACTCAACATTACAGACTTTGCTTATCATGTCGAAACATATAAAGATTTAAGTTTAAATTTGGTCGGAAATTCCCGGGTCGTCACAGTACCTACCCGTTAAAGAAATTTCGTCCCGAAATTTGAGTGAGGTGGTCATGGCTAACAATAAAAATGTTTTCATGACGAATATGAGTTGATAAATAGAGTTTTATCATTAATGAGTAATACGAAGAAGACAATTCAGTTACTTGAAGCGTACAAGTGAAGCTATCACGAAAGAGTGAAAAGCTTCGTCCTAACTTTTGACGTAGCCAAGATTGAATTCCGGAATTCAGGGAATTTAAAAGAAAATCTTGGAAATCTATAAGATCTGATTCTTCGATATTTATGGAATATTAAGATCCTCTATAATTTAATGCGATTATCTGTCTCGATTGCTTTGTCTGGTATTTTCTCTATAAATGAACTTCTTCCGTTCTATTATTTTCACCACTCAAATTCTTTCTTTCTCAATCCATACTCTCAAACGATTGTGAAAATGCTTAATTCAGTTCTGATCCTTGTCCTCATCCTTACTATCGCAACATTCATTCTCCTTTTCCAACTTCCACCAGAGGAATCTGCTTTCTTCTACTTCGCCCTTAGGGTTATAGTGTTTTTAATTTTCCCGTGTCTTTATGTTGCGATAAACATTGATATACACGGTTTGTACTTTCTACATTGTTGTTGGGTTTTATATCTTCCCTTATACTTCGATGGCCCTGCTTTTGTCTCCTATAATCATTGTCATCCATAGCTAATGTTCTCTCCTATTTGCTGCGATTTATACTCCCTTTCTACTTCGGAGCTTCATGCTTTTGTTTTCTTTTCGCAAGTAATGGTCCAGACTTCATAGATATGGAGTTTCGAATTATCATAATATACAAGGTAGAAAGGAAAGGTAGTAGCACGATTTGATTTGTCAAATTACCAGAATTACTGAGGATAGAACTATCAAGAATATATTTTCTTGATATGTTCAGAAGTTAAGTAGAATGAAAAGGTTATGTAACATGGCACGTGATGACGTTATGATTTTGTGAATCATCACGTTCCATTAAAAACTCAGCATGACTTACTGTAATATAATCACGTTGATCAAGTGTCATTATATTATACTAACTCATGCTTCAGTTCCCATCACTACTCCAGAATTCATTCATAGTTTATACTTAGCTTTTACAGAAATTTCCAATATAATGTATTACAGATAACACGAAGAGGTATATAATTTCGGACGAGAATATCTATGAAAATATCCTCAAAAATATCGAAAATATTTATGATGATATTTTGGAATTTCTAAGTTCAATGGTTGATGAAGAAAGATTTTCCTCAAAATTTTAACATGACTTCGGAGCAAGATATTCTCTAAAGATTTCATCGGATCCAGAATTACCGGGATTCTTTAAATATAGGGTTTGGTCCTTGTATTTGTTCTTGGTCTCCTTCATGGGTAGCTCAATCTGTTTTTCAGTACCAAATTTTCTATCGAACGTTCCCAACACTCCTTGCTTTATCATCAAACTTTTAGTCATTTAGACCATCTACCATTTTTCTGTTTCCTCTGCATTTAATGCTACGATATCTGGATCATCAGTTATTAATCCGAGGTGGTTTCAGGAGAATTGTGTTTTTAGATGATTAAACGCTGATGGTAATATGGTGGAATATGAAAGGTTCCCTGGTATCAATAAAAGAGTACGCATATATATCAAAGTTACAATAAGGTTGTTTAGAACGAAAAGTCAAAGTTGTGTTGTTGAAGCTGTGATAAAATTGACTACTTTGAAAAGGATTACCAAGTTATTTTGGGTAATAATAACGCTAAAGGAAATAGCACAGCTATGTGTTAAACGTTTACTCAGGTTTTGTGTGTTTTCAGATGTGTAACTATATGCATAAATCTTTTCTTCCTTAGATAAAGTGCGGTTGCTTCATTCCATCGATTGAGGTGTTTTCAAGGATCACGAAAAGTTTGAATGCAGCTTGTAATTATCAAGATACAAATGAGGTTTAGGATGAAATCAAGTGGCAAACTTGAAGAATTGTTTAGTTTCATATGTTATAATCAATATTTTAATTCATTTTAATTGTCCAATGTTATTAGTCCACAGTCGATAGTCCACAGTTGACAGTTGAATAATTCATATACAGTTTACTATACAATATTCGAATTAATTAATACGTATCGTGACCCGTGTACATGTCTCAGACTCGATCACAACTCAAACTATATATATATTTTGGAATCAATCTCAACCCTGTATAGCTAACTCCCAACATTACTGCATATAGAGTGCCTATGGTTGTTCCGAAATATATATATAGATGGGTCGATATGATATGTCAAAACCTTGTATACGTGTCCCGATATTTAAAGTGCGTAAAATAAATACAGAATTTAAATGACGATAAATAAAATTGCGAGAATTAAAATAGCGATAAAATGTAATATGGAATCAACAGTTAGCTAGGATTTTGTTAGCGTGGATTCTTAACAAAATTTCTCATAGTTAATTTGTTTGTTTCTAATAAATTTTTATTTTTGTCCAATGTTTTCTTCATTATGCCACTTGTTGGATTCTGATAGGTCAAAATCCAAATATGAAATTTGAATGAAAATGGTTATTCTGTGGTAAACAGATACGTAAATCTGTGGATGTAAGTAGGATAGTAAATAACCGTTGAATCAGATTCGAAGAATGTACAGTGTAACTTATTAATGTGAAATCTTAAATATTCCTAGGGTATTACCTACCCGTTAAAATATTTTTACCATTAACAGTTTGTACGAAAGAATTTTTAATTACAATCTTTATGAAAAAATATATATACATATATATTTTCTTCAGACGTAATCATGGATTTAATGAGTCAATATGATATTAAACTCATTTATTTTATCATTAGAACAAGAATATATAATCTCTAAAAAGTTAGAGATTACATAATCGCCATGTCGAACGAAAGTAATTGATGTAGAACGATACGTAGAACGATACGTAGAACGATGATTATACTTGAGGTATAGATTGCGAGGTTGAGACGTGTGATGATGTTGTGGTTGTTGGTACTGGTTATGCTGCCGGTGCTGCTGATGGTGGTACTGTTGCTGTCGGTGCTACAAGTGTTGTTGGTGCTGAGGTTGGTGAGGATGTTGGTGTAGTAAGTATAGCTTGTAGATCACGCACCATTCTTGTCAGGGTTTCTATCCTACCCTCTATCATTTCTATCCATCCACTCATCTGATTTGATAGGTCTTGATTATCAATTCGAAATTCCCTAACTTCTTCTAATATTCCCCTTCGATTGGTATTCGGAAGTAGAGGTTGAATATTTTCTGAGATTGCAGTAATGCGACCTTCGAGGTGGAAAACTTTAGCAAGAAGGCTGAATACAGTGTTGCGCATAGGTTCACCGGTGAGTACATCATTTTCTTCGATGTTAGGAGGTAAGTTTGGTTCGCGGTAGGGCTCGCCTTCTTCATTTCTCCATCGCGTGAGTAAATCTCGGACCCACCCCCATCTCCTCCAGAAAGAAAAATAGCTAAACGGTGGAAACACTTCGGGTTCATTGACTTCGGAGTCTACTTCAATACGCATCTCGAAATCGCTTCCGGAACTAATGAAATCCAAGCTAGTTGTAGGATCCATCTCTTATGATCAGTTAGAGGATTTTCGGTATGAAATGATTTTTAGTTGTCGCATAATATTCTAATTATATAGAATATCTACTATAGTACAGATATTCCCGTAGATTACGGAGGAAATTAAGGAAACGTGTCAGATAAAGTCTACAGTAACACATACGCTAAGATATGGATTAGCAGATACGATAAGATATAAATTTGTCTATACACTATTCATGCAATCAAAGCAGTAAAATGTGTCTAGACTAAGAATGATAAGCAAGTGATTTTCTAAGGATGATAATCAGATGATTTCCGACTAGAAATGATAAGCAAAACTTTTGACATGCTGACACGGTCGAAGTCCAGACTCACTAATGCATCCTAACGACTTATCAGTTAGACACACTAATACAGACCTGGTTCGCTAAGACCACCGCTCTGATACCAACTGAAGCGACCCGTCCTAATCCATCCGGACAAAGTCCATATCGATTATAAACGATTCACAACAGTTGATTACATCGCGAGGTACTTGACCTCTATATGATACATTTTATAAACATTGCATTCGTTTTGAAAAGACAATCTTTCATTACATCTAAAGTTGACGACATGCATACCATTTCATAACATATCTTACTATAATTGAATTAATAATAATCTTGATGAACTCAACGACTCGAATGCAACGTCTTTTGAAATATGTCATGAATGACTCCAATTAATATCTCTAAGATGAGCAAAAGCACAACGGAAGATTTCTTTCATACCTGAGAATAAACATGCTTTAAAATATCAACCAAAAGGTTGGTGAGTTCATTATTTTAACATAAATAATCATTTTATAATTTTAATAGACCACAAGATTTCATATTTCCATTTCTCATAAACATACGTCCCATGCATAGAGACAAAAATATCATTCATATGGATTGAACACCTGGTAACCGACATTAACTAGATGCATATAGAATATCCCCTATCATTCCGGGAAACCCTTCGGACATGATATAAACAAAAAGAAGTGCTAAAGCATCCGGTACTTTGGATGGGGTTCATCGGGCCCATAGATCTATCTTTAGGATTCGCGTCAATTAGGGTGTCTATTCCCTAATTCTTAGATTACCAGACTTAATAAAAAGGGGCATATTCGATTTCGATAATTCAACCATAGAATGTAGTTCACGTACTTGTGTCTATTTTGTAAATCATTTATAAAGCCTGCGCATGTATTCTCAGCCCAAAAATATAAAGGGTAAAAAGGCAAATGAAACTCACCTAATATATTTTGTAGTAAAAATACATATGACTATATTGAACAATGCAGGGTTGGCCTCAGATTCACGAACCTATATTAGTTGTAATTATATTAAAACACATAGTTGAATTCTAACAACTTTATATATTTATGTAAATTCCTTAGTTATATCCTTAGTTATATTAATAATATATATATTTCATATTTTCATAAAAAAATTAATGATAATAATATATTTTTATTTCTTTCATAATATTAATAATCATAATCATAATCATAATCATAATCATAGTGATGATAAAAATACTAAAATGATAAGTTTACTACTAGTAATAATATTATTAATTATTAATACTTATAATAGTAATAATTATGATGACTATAATACTAAGTATGGTAATAAGTATAATACTATTAGTAATAATAACAATCTTAGTTATAATCATACTAATAATTAATCCTAATAATAATTAATAATAAGAATAATAAAAATAAAGGTAGAAAAACTACCTCATATGAAAAGAATTCCAAAAAAAAAAATGAAACAGCCCTTCCCTAGGCTCGAACTCGTGACCACAGACTACCCCGAAACATACAAAAACCATCCTTCTACCCCTGCTTTTTCTGATTAAAACCCATTCCTAATTTTTATAACCCGTATTAAAAGTTTCTCTTCTTCTTCTTCACAGATACAAGTCGACCCAGGTATCCAATTAAATAACATATTATCCAACTTACAGCTTCAATCAATTCGTAATTTGAAAACCAATAATCATTTATGGTTGGTTGTATATGAAAAACAAAATAACAAAAAAAAAATATAACAAAAGAAAACGCTGCTGGGTTACGGTTTTCTAAGAAAAATAAAAATTTGCTTTTGATTTTGAGAGTGTTTTGTATAATCTTTACAATACGAAATATATCAGAAATCATTCATGTAAACTATTAAAATCGTTAATTGAAGTTGAAACATACATACCAATCCGAATTTCTTCAAGAACAGATTAGTTTACTTTTAAAATTAAAAGTTTGACTCTGAAATTCGATATCATTAGGAAAAATTAATGTTTGTAATTTTGCAGATAGTTCAACTAGACGTATCCTAACACATCTGCATTCAGAGCTTTTGAAAATTTCATTAAAATCGAGCTTTTGCAAAATGGATCATGCGTACAGAACAGCTGGGTGTTTCCCTTCTGTTTTTATTTTTTTTTCTCGTTTTGTTTTTGTGGATTCTAGTAAACAAATGCAGTGTAAGTGATTAAAACATGTGAATCGAATATTTGGTATAGTATCATTGTTTGTTATTTAGTGATAAAAATCGAATATAGTTCGCAGATTAAATAGAAGAGACGACATACAAATAAAGTTGAAAGTGATATGTATAATTATATATATGTATCAATATATCTGTAACTTTATATCTTATTTAGTTATATCAGTATTTGCTTTTTATTAGAAATGATCATAATATAATATCATTAATAACATAAACATTAATATTTAATATTAATATTAATATTAACAACAAAACTAGTAATAATAATAATTTTAGTAAAAATAACAAATTTAATGTACTAAAATTCATATCTATATATTATCCATTAAAAATAATAATATAGCTAATACTAATATTAATATTAATGTTAATATTAATTAAAATAATGAAAGTAATAATAATATTATTATAACAACTAGATTTTTAACTTGTAATGAAATTTGGTATTTTAACATTTCATGTTATAAATTATTTAATACTTAGGTTTTATAATAACATAATTGAATATGTAATATTTATATAATTTATATATAATACAAAGTACATATAATATTAACAATAATTATACTTACATAGTCATAAAAATAATAATAAATGATAAATAATATTAATATTAAAAATTATATTTTTAATTGATATTCTAATAATAATCGATATTCATAATACTAGATAATAATAATAATACCAATAATAACACTAATCCTTAATAATATTACAAATACTAATAATGGTAATCAATAACAATAATAATTTATATTTATAATAATACTAATACTAATGATATTATTCTTAGTATAAAAATTTACATGTATCAAATCTGATATTAATATTAATTTTAATAATGAAAATAATAGTAATATTAATATAACTATATCTTAACTAATACTTACACATATTATTATTACAATTTATTATTTATGTAGTATATCTAATAATGATATAATAACATATATTGAATATTTAATATTTATACATTTTACAATATACATATACTCATCGATTAAGTATAGAAGTCATATATATATATATATATATATATATATATATATATATATATATATATATATATATATATATATATATATATATATATATATATATATATATTATTTATTTATTTATTTATTTATTTTACAAACAATTGTTCGTGAATCGTCGATAATGGTCGAATGGTAATTGGATATATGAACATAGTTTTCAAAGTTTTCGAGACTCAACATTACAGACTTTGCTTATCATGTCGAAACATATAAAGATTTAAGTTTAAATTTGGTCGGAAATTCCCGGGTCGTCACAACTGCCTTCTTTATCTCTTAGTCTACGTGGACGATATCATTCTTACTGGTAACAATGCCAGCACCATTCGTCAGTTTATTGCTCGGCTACATAAAGAGTTTGCTATTAAAGATTTGGGTAAACTCAGCTACTTTCTCGGCCTTGAAGTTCTCTATACTGATAAAGGTTTATTCTTAAGTCAAAGAAAGTATGCTCATGACATACTTACTCGGGCTAAACTTCTTGATGTAAAGCCTGCTGCCACTCCTTTAGCTACGACCGAAAATTTCACTACTACAGGCTCTCCGTTTGCTGATCAAACTCTGTACAGATCACTAGTTAGTGCTCTTCAATATCTCACCATCACTCGCCCAGATATTTCGTATGCGGTTAATCAGGTGAGCCAGTTTCTTCATGCTCCGATTATTGATCATTTTCTGGCAGTTAAACGTATTCTTCGTTATGTCAAAGGCACATTATCTGTTGGTCTCACTTTTCACCATGCGAATCAGCCATCTCTTCTTGGGTATTCTGATGCGGACTGGGCTCGGTGTATTGAGACTCGTCGTTCTACATATGGATATTTTATTTTTCTGGGTGGTAATCTGGTCTCTTGGAGTGCCAAGAAGCAACCCACCGTTGCTCGCTCGAGTTGTGAATCTGAATATCGTGCACTTGCTAACAATGCTGTAGAGATTGTATGGATTACTCATTTGTTATGAGAACTTTATATATTACCACCAGATCGTCCGACCATTTTATATGATAATAAGAGTGCCTTGTTCCTCAGCCAGAATCCTGTCTCTCACAAGCGCTCTAAACATATTGACATTGATTATCACTTTGTTCGAGAGCTCGTGGCTTCCGGTCATTTGTACACCAAGTATGTGCCTACTTCTCTTCAACTGGCAGATATCTTCACCAAGAGCCTTCCGAAGCCGTTGTTTGAGAAGTTTCATTCCAAGCTTCATGTTGGTCCTCCACCGATTCGCTTGAGGGGGGTATTACTGATAATTATAATATTAGAGATAGCCATAGTAATAGATTAACTTGATCTTTAAGTCAAGGATATATTGTTGTACTTTCCTTTTATCTCTTGATGTAATTGTGTCTATATATTCTGCAATATACAACCCACAAAGGTGTGGTGAATTAATTCCTTATAATGGTATCAGAGCTTAGGTGGACGGTTTGTTCTACAGCGAGTCCGAGTCAGGCCCCCATGAGTGTGCCGCCGTCGCTACAAAGAGATTGAGTCAGGCCTTCTTCTTGCCGCCATCTCTACAACCGTTCTACTCCTCGATGTGAGGGGGCGTGTTGGGAAGTTATCACACATCGGTAATGGACAAAAACAAATGTATGCATATAAGTCAAAGGGGAAGTCCCTCTATCACCAATTGGTTTTAGAAAATGATGGACTCTTAGACTTATATGTTGTACATGTTGTTGAACTATACGATTTATTAATTCTGTCAATGATGATTATTTAACTTTTTACGTGTTGATCAAGAGTTACGTCTAGAAAAATTCATATAAGAATATGAATTGGTGATGATGCCACTATTTTTTAGTTATACATCGGACATTTATTTTAATCATTGTATTGTACCACACGTTAATGCATATAGTGGTGTATGGTTAAAATTGATGGTGTACACATCAACTCTCAAATCGAGTAGCTAACCAATATTGCTACTGTATATTTCTTTGGTAAGGGTTTCCCTAAATTTATGAACCAGATAAACTTTTTTTGTGTTTATCAATGTGAAATATACAATTCAATTTCAATAATCTAACCTTATATATTAAAATGCTTTTAGCCTAGCATTATTAAAATAGTAGTTGACTATTTATAATTGAGTGTGTGTATTTTTGTGGTTTTTAAAAACATACAATAATTTTATATTGTTAGCAATTATATCACTACTACCTACGGAGTAACATTTACATTGTACAAAATGTATAATAAATGTGGAATATGCACAACTTACCAATAAGCAAATTACCGGGCTAAGCTAGAACAGAGAAAGAGTATTTGATGTGACAAAACATAAAGCATTTGTAGATCCACATTCAAGTTGTGAAAAGAAATACATTATGTGAACCATATCTAAATGATTTTACCCAAGTATTAATAACTGTACCTATTTTGCAACTTCAAGTTGTTGGTCTGGCGGTGATGACCTGACTTTAAAGTGAGGGGTTTAATCTGTCAAATATGGAGGCTTGGTTGGTGAATTCTATGGTCAAATACCCACATGTATTTGATGGTATTATTATTCTATGGAAGACTTTTGGTTTCATACTTCACCAACCTCATATCCAAGTACTATAAATAGATTATCATGCAGACACATATACAACAACAACAACAACAACAACAACAACAACACACCCAATCCCATTTTGTGGGGTATGGGGGAGGTGGAACGTAGACAATCCTTCCTCTACCCTAGAATAAAGAGAAGTCATTTCTCCACCCCGAGTGAAACACTCCAAGAGTAGAGAAAGTCATCCCTCTCAATGTTCGACGAATAGAGAGATTGCTTTGAAGAGGACCTCCGGCCAATAGATAAAAAAAAAAGACGCCCTGAAAATGGTAGGATCAAATTTTCATGGGTTTTAAATAATGTCTGGTATTCAATCTAGGCTCTAGAGAGAAGTCAAGTCGCCAATATATTGGCGCTTGCTGATAACTCACTTAATAGATTAAATAGAGAGTTTGTGAGTAATCTCCAAATTACAAGAGATATAAAGATTAATGTTTATCCTTGTAATTAGAGAGAAGTGTAATTCCTATTATTCTTATTAGTGAAGCGTTTCTTTCCTTGCCCGTGGTTTTTACCCTTTTGGGATTTTCCACGTTAAATCTCGGTGTCCTATTATTGTCGTTATTTCAATTATTACTAGCGGTTTGCTATAATTCGGTGTCGCTTTTCTCAACAAGTGGTATCAGAGCTAAGGTTCTAATATCTAGTGTGTATTAATCTACTTATCGTATGCTCTGTGGTTGCCACGAGAGTGGATCGTCCACATCAGAAAATAAGTAAGATTAATTTCACTAGATAAAAGTTCCCAGGTACTATTTCTCAGAAAAATAGTATTGTCGAAAAGAAGATTGTGATTATAGCAATGTCTACGAAATTTGAAATTGAAAAGTTCAACGGGAGTAACTTCTCATTATGGAAACTAAAGATAAAAGCTATCCTGAGAAAGGATAAGTGTTTGGCGGCCATTAGTGGACGGTCCGCCGAAGTCACTGATGAAAAATGGGAAGAGATGGACGGCCAGGCTATCGCAAATCTTCATCTGGCACTAGCAGATGGCGTTTTGTCTAGCATTGAAGAAAAGAAGACGGCGAAAGAGATTTGGGATCACCTCGTAAAATTGTACGAGACCAAATCACTCCACAACAAGATATTCCTTAAGAGGAAACTTTATGCGCTACGCATGAATGAATCTACTTCAGTTAATGAGCACATTAATTCTTTGAATACTCTATTTTCTCAACTCGCTTCATTAAGTTGCAATATAGAGCCAAAAGAACGTGCTGAACTTTTACTTCAGAGTTTACCTGATTCGTATGATCAACTCATTATTAACTTAACCAATAATGTTCTCTCGGAGTATCTAGTCTATGATGAAGTTGCGGCTGCTATTCTAGAGGAAGAAAATCGGCGCAATAACAAGGAGGAAAAACAGGCCGGTTCACGACAAGTGGAGGCCTTGGTGGTGTCAGGAGGGAGATCAATGGAACGTGGCCCAAGTGGGAGTCACAATCATGGTAAACCAAAGTCTAAAAAGAAGAAGACCTATACATGCTACAATTGTGGCAAGAAAGGTCACCTGAAGAAGGATTGTCGAAGTTTAAATAACTCAAATCCTCAAGGAAATATTGTAAGCACTTCAGATGATGGGACTGCTTTGGTTAGTGAGGCAGTGGTAGCAAATGAAGGCAGAAAGACATTTGTTGATGTCTGGTTATTTGACTTGGGAGATACTTTTCACATGAACCCTAGAAGAGAATGGTTCAAACAATATGAACGTATCTCAGGAGGATCTGTATACAGTTGCAATGATCATGAACTAAAGATCATTGGAATTGGAGATATCATTTTGAAGATGCATGATGGTACAGTTCGTACTTTTCAAGGTGTGCGACATGTGGAGGGTTTGAAGAAGAACTTATTGTCTTTAGGACAATTGGATGATCTTGGTTGTAAGATGGTGATACATGAGAAGATCATGATAATCAAGAAAGGCGTGGTTGTACTTATGAAAGGAGAAAATGTGGGTGCTAATTTATACATTCTGAAAGACGAGACGGTACAGGAATCAGAAGCATCTGTTGCTTCGAATAGTTCAAGTGATAAAGTTGCTATGACATGGCATCAAAAGCTTGAACACATGTCTGAGCAAGGTATGAAGATTCTTGTTGAAAGAAATCTTATTCCTAGTCTTACAAAGGTATCGCTACCTTTCTGTGAGCATTGTGTAATCAGCAAGCAGCATCGCCTGAAGTTTAACACATCAAATTCTAGAAGTAAATTGGTTCTGGAATTGGTTCACTCTGATGTGTGGCAAGCACCAGTTCAATCCCTAGGAGGAGCAAAGTATTTTGTATCATTTATTGATGATTACACTAGGAGATGTTGGGTGTACCAATCAAGAGGAAGGCGGATGTGTTTGAAGTTTTCAAAGTTTACAAAGCGCGGGTTGAACTTGTATCTGGTAAAAAGATCAAGTGTTTCAGGACAGATAATGGAGGAGAATACACTGGTGATGAATTTGATAAGTTCTGCAAACAAGAAGGTATCAAAAGGCAGTTCACAATAGCATACACTCCTCAACAAAACGGAGTGGCAGAGCGGATGAACAGAACCTTGTTAGATAGAACAAGGGCGATGTTGGCAACTGCAAGCTTGGAAAAATCATTCTGGGCAGAAGCAGTAAGTACTGCCTGTTACGTGATAAATCGGTCACCATCAACTGCAATTGAGTTGAAATCTCCGATGGAAATGTGGACTGGAAAACCAGTTAATTATTCTGACCTTCATGTATTTGGAAGTCTTGTGTACGCAATGTACAATTCTCAAGAAACGACAAAGTTGGATCCGAAGTCCAGAAAGTATTTGTTCTTGGGGTATGCTGATGGAGTTAAGGGGTATCGCTTGTGGGACCCCACTGCCCACAAAGTAGTCATCAGCAGAGATGTTGTCTTTACGGAAGACAAAGATCTTAAAGATGTTAGCACTTCAAAAGAAACTACACCGATACAGGTTATAAATGAATTTTATAAAGATTCTTCTGAAGCAGTACCAGAGCACAATGAAAATCAAGTAGTCGTTGATGAAGCTCCAGCGACTCATTTTTCTAATCGAGAAAGGAAACGTCCAGGGTGGCACTCAGATTATATTATGGAAAGCAATGTTGCATATTGTCTTCTAACAGAGGAAGGAGAGCCAACAACTCTTCGCGAGGCACTGAATCATTCAGATGCATCTCAGTGGATGACAGCTATGCATGAAGAAATTGAAGCTCTTCATAAAAATCAAACATGGGAACTTGTGCCATTGCCGAAAGGTAGAAAACCTATTGGAAATAAATGGGTGTATAAGATCAAGCGAAATGGCGATGATCAAGTGGAGCGGTATCGTGCAAGATTGGTGGTTAAAGGATATGCTCAGAAAGAAGGTAAAGACTTTAATGAAATATTTTCTCATGTGGTTCGACTTACAACAATTCGAGTAGTTCTAGCGATGTGTGCTACATTTAATTTGCATCTAGAGCAGCTAGATGTGAAAACTGCATTTCTTCATGGAAATCTTGAAGAAGAAATTTATAGGCTTCAACCAGAAGGTTTTGAACTACAAGAAAAAAAGAACTTGGTTTGCAGGTTAAAGAAATCTCTGTATGGTCTCAAACAGGCGCCGAGATGTTGGTACAAGAGATTTGATTCTTTCATAATGAGCCTTGAATATAACAGACTTTATGCAGACCCTTGTGTATATTTCAAGAGGTTTGGGGACAATGATTTTGTCATTTTGCTGTTATATGTAGACGACATGTTGGTTGCAGGCCCCAACAAAGATCGTATTAATAAGCTGAAGGCTCAATTGGCTAGGGAGTTTGAATTGAAAGACTTGGGTGCCATAAATAAGATTCTAGGGATGCAAATTCACCGAGACAGAGATAATAGGAAGATTTGGCTTTCTCAAAAGAATTATTTGAAGAAAATCTTGGAGCGTTTCAATATGCAAGGTAGTAAGCCAGTCTCAACCCCACTTCCTACTAATCTCAAGTTATCCTCCGTTATGTGTCCTAGCAGTGAAGACGAGAGGAAGGAGATGTCTCGAGTACCGTATGCATCAGCAGTGGGAAGTTTAATGTTCGCAATGATATGTACAAGACCAGACATTGCACATGCAGTGGGAGTAGTTAGTCGGTACATGGCGAATCCTGGTAAAGAGCATTGGAATGCGGTAAAGAGGATCCTTAAATACATCAAGGGAACCTTAGATGTTGCATTATGTTATGGGGAACCGGAATTTATTGTCAAAGGGTATGTTGATTCAGATTATGCAGGTGATATCGATAAAAGTAAATCTACCACTGCATATGTTTTCAAACTTTGTGGTGGAACAGTAAGCTGGGTTTCAAAACTGCAGTCAGTTGTGGCAACGTCAACAACAGAAGCAGAATATGTAGCAGCTACTCAAGCTACTAAAGAGGCAGTATGGTTGAAGTTGTTGTTGGAGGAACTCGGGCACAAACAGAAGAATATCACTTTATTTTGTGATAACCAGAGTGCCTTGCATCTTGCAAGGAATCCGGCATTTCATTCGAAAACAAAGCATATACGAGTTCAGTATCACTTCGTTCGTGAGAAAGTGGAAGAAGGAATCGTGGATGTGCAGAAAATTCATACTGACGACAATGTGGCCGATTTTCTAACAAAGTCAATCAACCGTGACAAGTTTATTTGGTGCCGTTCCTCATGCGGCCTAGCAGAGACGTAAGCAACATCATTGGCAAGGAAGGATTATCTTGAGAAGATTGATTGAGCTTCAATCGAATCTTCAAGTGGAAGATTGTTAAATATGGAGGCTTGGTTGGTGAATTCTATGGTCAAATACCCACATGTATTTGATGGTATTATTATTCTATGGAAGACTTTTGGTTTCATACTTCACCAACCTCATATCCAAGTATTATAAATAGATTATCATGCGACACATTTTCTCATCCCATAATTCATTCTCCATTCTTGTTCTAATAGATTAAATAGAGAGTTTGTGAGTAATCTCCTAATTACAAGAGATATAAAGATTAATGTTTATCCTTGTAATTAGAGAGAAGTGTAATTCCTATTATTCTTATTAGTGAAGCGTTTCTTTCCTTGCCCGTGGTTTTTACCCTTTTGGGATTTTCCACGTTAAATCTCGGTGTCCTATTATTGTCGTTATTTCAATTATTACTAGCGGTTTGCTATAATTCGGTGTCGATTTTCTCAACATAATCTTCATGAGATGCAAATATTTCTCTTGAGGTTAATCGTCCATTTCATGGCTCTCGTGGGTCTTGGACCTCTTGCGTTCGAGCCTTGCCAGAAAGGGTTTCACCTTGCGCGATGATCGTATGGATTCGCTTGGGGATTTCTTGTGAACTGTAATGTTCGTACCAGGGAAATGATCAGGTAGGTGGGTTCCGACATCGCGTTCGAACTCCCGTCAGTGACTTCTAACCGCCATTAAATAAAATTTGTGTCACCACACTTACATTTCGAGATGATATGGCCAAAATTTTATTGGGTAAGAAACAAGCCGAATATAATCGATTAAACCATGTAAATCAAGTAAAATATTTATTTTATAGACATTCTTACCTAGCTCGAATTTCCTCCTTTTAGGATTTTCTGAGTTTAAAAACGGTAGATTTTTCATTTTCCAATGATTTGGCCAGTGGTGGGCATTTGAGAAGTCAGGCCCATCAATGTCTTCATTCAAGCCATGGTACAGAAGAAGAACGAAATGAAGTGAGAGGCCGGAGGTAGGGAAAAGAGTCGAGCCGATCACGCTATCCAATTTCGTGGTGGATCATGAAATATTTTGTCTTGAAATGGCGATAAGGAATAGCTAGTTATAAAAGTGATCGGGAATGAAAGGACTCGGGTGTTATCGAAGTAGAGACAGAGAAAACTTTATCGCCAGTTATCATTTGTTATTAGAGTTTTGTACTTTTGTATGTATTATCAAATAATAAGTGCAATATTGCGATGTTTATTGATCAAATCCAGTTATTAGCTGCAGAACAATGGTTCAAAATAGTGTATCAAAAAGTTGAAAGGCTAAACATGTAACCACATGGACCATTGAACATGTTCTTAAAACTTCTTCTTAGACACCTCTAAAAACATGACCATTTGCATCTAAAAAACACAAAGTGAAATTTCCTAATATATTCATACAAAATATATCCTAAGTACCTTACTACCTATATATTCTATCACAAAAATAAACATACTCAATTAGTTTCAACTATATAAATAAATAACAACTGAGCATACAAAACAAATCAAGTATATAAATTAACCAATCAAGCCTGTACTTGCACTATCAATCTCTCATGGTGCCATTAGACTCCAGATCGCTAATGGACTCGAAATCAAGACTCTCGACATCAGGTATTCGGTCTGGAATGTCCGAAATACCCCTCATACTATCACCATCACCACAGTTTGTATCACCATTTCCATTACAAGCCTCCTGCAACTGCAGAGCATACTCTAAATTCCACAAAACATCACCCATTGATGGCCTTTCATTCCCATTTTCATTTAAACACTTCTCAGCAGTTTCACTAAACTTTCGTAACGATTCAAGATTCACACTACCCATTAATTTTTGATCCATAATCTTCTCTAAATCACCTTTCTTTTGCCAATTCATACCCCATTCTGCTATATTCACTTGTTCTCTTGGTAATGTAGGGTTTATAGCAGGCCTTGCACACAAAACCTCTAACATAACCACCCCAAACGAATATACATCCGATTTTTCAGTTAATTGTTGTCTACGAAAGTATTCGGGATCAAGATACCCAAAACTACCCTTCACAGCAGTACTAACATGTGTTTGATTCAAAGTGGGCCCGAATTTCGACAGCCCAAAGTCAGCAACTTTAGCTTCAAGATTCTCATCTAACAATATATTGGTCGTTTTTACATCACGATGTATGACGGTTTCCGAAACACCCGTGTGAAGATAATGCAACCCTTTTGCAGCACCAATTAATATCTCAAGCCGTTGTTTCCAAGTCAAAGGGGGGAGGTTTGACCCGTACAAGTGTCGTCTGAGGGGCCCACCCGCCATGAACTCGTAAACGAGAATCATTTCGTTTAGTTCTTCACAGTAACCGATTAATGAGACCAAGTGTCTGTGACGAAGTTTTGACAGCATCTCAATTTCGGTCTTGAACTCAACTAAACCTTGTTGAGAACTCGGGTTACCTCGTTTTACTGCTACAACGAGCCCGTTTGCAAGTACGCCTTGGTACACCTTACCGAACCCGCCTGCACCTATTAGCAAACTTTTATCAAAGTTTTTTGTTGCTTCACGAACTTCGGAAAACGATATAGTTTGACCTAAACTAGGTGAAGCTGAGGTGGAACCATAAGTGTTTGATGAAAATTTGGTTGCTGAATTACCTACATATGTTGGAATAGGCGACCACCGTGTGTTTTCTTCTTTTTTTGGTTTCTTTTTGTGACGACAGCACAAGAAAAACATGAGCGATATAAGAAACACCACAACGATTAAAAAACCGCCACCCAAGCATGACAAAATCACAATCATCGGTCTTATTTTTTTGCTTTTCTTTTTGTCATTTGACTCAAAATTTATAGCCAGTTTCCCATCAAGACTGTCACTAGGATTGCTCATTTTCATGATCTCCAAACCGTTTAAAAGTGCAGTTGGTAAATAACCAGTCAAATGATTCGGGCCAACTTGAACCAAAATTGTATCCGAACCCATTGACATATTGGTGAAAAAATCAATGAAATAAGCAGAGGATAACCCTTTCGCCCTTTGTGAAACATCAAGCGATTCAATAGCAGATTGATTGTTTATATAAACATTAAACACCAAATCGTGTAATCTCGACCCGACAATATCACAAAAATGCAATCTTATAAAGTAACCAAAGCTTTCTTCAACTTCAAACCGCCACGAAATATTAAACCTTTGGTCATTAACATTTGCATCAGCCATTTCATCAGCAGTTGCATAAACCCAATTTGGAGCAATGTCACTTGTAACCCCATCATGATATTGAATTGAATTAGGGTTTACAGAAACGTTACGAACAGCAGCCGGATTAACTAAAAAAGATTTATCCGATTCCCATTTTCGCCAAAAAGAATCATTGTTGGGTGGTAAACTATAACCACCCATGTTAATCCTATAAACTGTCTCAAAACCAACATGAGTTGGAAACTCATGAGCAAGCCCTAACGGAATTGGAATCACTTTCGAGCTAAACTGATCATCAGGAACAGAAAGAATTTCGATTGCGTTAATGAAAGCAACCGAATTATCCCAAGGCAATAATCCCAGAACCAATCTCCCTGAATTTGAACCAGTAACTTCAATTACATATTCTTTCAAAAGATGGTAACTTTTATTACCCCTAAAGAATGAAAACTCATGAATTAAAGTAATCCCATTTGCTTCAACAGAGAAAACAGCAGAACTTAGGTCAAACTTGGTATTGTTCAAAGGGTAAAAATGTATTCTTACCCAATGTCTACCAATTTTCTTGGTACTAAAAGTATAGATTGAACTACTGGTGAAAACCCTAGCAGAAGATAGAATTGTGGGGGCGCCCTTTTCAGAATTTGTAATAGTTGTGTTTGAAATAGGTGAAATGCTGACGTGGGAATTACCTAAATCAGATTCAAAAACCCTACCATCTTCTAATTCAACTGGGTTATCTTGCCCACAAGAAATCAAGAAACTGTCAATATGATGTGTATTTGTAGCACAGATTACATATTGGATACAAAGACAATGTAATAAGGCATAAAGATTGAATCTTTTTGAATAACTCATTGTTTGTGAGGCTCTTAAGTAGTAAAGATTTGAAATTCAATAAAGTTAAAGGTTATGTTTTGAGCATACCTGATGGACATTGTCGAAGGAACAAAGAAAAGGACATTAAAGGGATGTTTTAGGAGACAGGAGAGAGATACCTGGTTACAAATTGCAGGTGGGGTTGGGGGTAGTAAACCCAGCCACATGAGGGAGGATATGAGATGTGGATTAAAGAGGGGGGTTTATGGGTGGCAGCTGGGAAGACTCCCCACACTCCAGTCTTTCAATAGCTGTTGCTCCAAATTTCATATGGTTACTTGTAAATATTTTATATTCTGTTTTAGGATAATGTCATTTTGCAAAATGTTAATAGCTGTAAACTTGAAAGGTACGTGAACATTAGTACTACTATGATATTATTTCACTCTCGAAGACCTTTGCAAAACACCTTGTATCGAGCCGTTGCGACCGCCTGTTGCGACGGTTTGGTGACTAGCCCGTCCCGTCTCGGAAAAAACCG
The DNA here is from genome assembly GCF_046630445.1 of Rutidosis leptorrhynchoides. Classification (NCBI taxonomy): domain Eukaryota; kingdom Viridiplantae; phylum Streptophyta; class Magnoliopsida; order Asterales; family Asteraceae; genus Rutidosis; species Rutidosis leptorrhynchoides. The sequence goes on from NC_092335.1 coordinate 28,787,952, forward strand.
TCTAATATAACTCAAAATTCGGGTCAAAGTTGAAAAAAATCAGGTCAAAGTCTCTCAAAATTCGGAAAAGTCAGAAAGTCGGTAAAATCGGTCAAATTTGTCGTATTTTAGTTTGAATTTTCTGTATTATATTAACAGTGATAGCGATTATGGGTACAAATTAGTCAATTAAAGTTTTTGACTTTAAAATATGTACACATATATACATTTATATACTTATATATATTTAAAAGTCAACATTAGTCAACGTCCGTCTCGACCCCGTCTCGAACGTTTTTAGGACCCGACCGTCTCGACCCCGTCTCACGTCTTTTGCAACCTTGCTCTCAAAAAATGACATTATTTCTTCTCAAAACAATTTTTCACATTAACGCCACGTTAACAATTTCTCCCAAAACAAGGTCGCGGACCGAACAATTGATTCACTATCATTAATAACATATATTTTCTTAGAAAAACTGAACCCTCAATATTATTTAACTACACAAATGTACAAATATTAAAGCTAATATTAGAACCTATATATTCAAATGTCTCGTCCTCCAACATTTTTAAAAAAATACGAAGACAACGATAAAGAGCTTGTGGGCGAGTGAGGGCATTGGATTGCCATCAATGTCATGGAGGACAGTTACGTTGAGGGCATGAGTGAGCACGAGCTTAATGGCATTGATCCAAAACCTTCAATTTTCATCAAATTTATCAAGACGATGAAGGTATAAAAACAAACAAGCAAATGAAATAATATGTGGCCTAACCAAACGAACACAAACAAACCAACTAAGAGAGCGAGCAAAACCAACCGAACCACACTTAAAATGTTAGCTAGTAATTTATCCATCACATTTATGTATGACAACTATTATAAAGGCTTTTGGTAATCCTAATCCTTTGGGTTCCTTTGATTAGGCTATATATATGGCCAATGTATTATATGATGGGAGACAATTCAATAATCACAAATACAAGTATTTTTATTATTAACATGGCATCAGAGCACTATGATATCATCTTGGTTGAAACACCTCCTTCTATGTCAATAACATAGTCATATCTTCTTCGCATGGCTACGTTTATCTATTTTTCTTCTTCTTATTTTGCTTAATAATAATAATCGGCGTGGGGATGAGCCGCCTAACTTGACTAGGTTCCAAACCCCAAATAAAAAGATTAAGTGATCAAAAATCAAAATAATATTTTTTTGAGCGTTGAAGAGCATTGGTATCGTCGACAACGTTGTCTGCTGAAGTCCTGCTCAATCCTTAGGCAATGCAAGCCACGATGAAAAAAAAAAACATCGTTACGGAAAGGGAAGCGCAGTCAAGCAAGATGCAACAAAATCAGCGAATATCAATCTATTCGGTGCAATAAATGAGAGAAGAAAAAAATGATCAAGTTTGAGGGTTCGACGCACTCCCGCTCCAACTGTGGGGGGAGGTTAGCTAGTAATTTATCCATCACATTCATATATGCCAATTATTATAAAGGCCTTTGATAATCCTAGTCCTTTGGGTTTCTTTTAATTATGTTATATATATGACCAATGTATTGTATGATGTGAGACAATTCAATAATCACAAATACAAGTATTCTTATTATTAACATACATTACAAAAACAAGAAAACCGAAAACGCATGAATTATAAACCCCCCAACCAACCCACAACAAGACTAAGAGACACAAACAAGAAATTCGATAGTAAAATATAGTCCGTGACAGTTATGAGTTTGCTTGCAAATTTGTTTTAATCTGCTTCAACTTTATTATTTAAGGCTAAGGGTGAAGTTTCACAATGAATTTTTAGTACGATGAATATGATGAAGAGACTTGTGAACAGACAAAAATACTCTTGTCATGCACATGTGATTTAACAGAGTTTACTACCGATCGTTAGGATGAGGGTTGCACAATTTATGATATATGGGTGATTAACCAAGTAAAAAAAATATAAGTGATAAATGTTAATATGAGACACATATTTAGGACTTGCTGTATAAATTTTCTAACTATTATTGGGAATACTTGCCACATCAATTATGTAAATTGGAAAAAATGTTCTCAACTTTAAGAGTACATGTTGAATAAATTATGTTCTTGGTCCAAATTCGTCAAACAAGGATATGGTTTCATCTTCATCAAATCCAGAACTTTCAAACGAAAACTCTCATATGATTTCATCAATAGTCTGCAAAAGAAATGATAGACAGGAATAAAAGTGGATATAAAGTTTGTGTTTTTTTTATTAACGTGGAAACTCTTATGAACGAGCACATTGGCTCCCCATAGAGGGTAAACAAGCCCCGAACACGAGAACTGGTACCGGATAAATTGCGTATTACATGCACCATCTGGTCACACTTCTTTTCTGAACGATTTGACATATGCAGAAATCGAAGTGGTGTGTTTCATTAGACAACTCGATGGCCACTCAGTCAAGTCTACGTGTTAAAGATATAAAGTTTACTTATTATTATTATTATTATTATTATTATTATTATTATTATTATTATTATTATTATTATTATTATTATTATTATTATATTATATTATATTATATTATTATATTATATTATATTATACTTATATACTAAAACGCGTAGCGAATTTCGTCGTTTTAGTTGTTTCGGATTGTCGTTTTGAGTTTGCGTTCACACTACAACCGGTCCCCCAACTTTGGCTCAATTTACATAACGGCCCCTCAAGTTTACACTTTTTTTAGGGGTGTAAAGGCTAAATATATAATTTTATTAAAATAAACGAAACTAATTGAGACGGCCCGTCCTAATCCATCTGGACGAATACATTACATTTGGTTACATCGCGAGGTACTTGACCTCTATATGATACATTTTACAAACATTGCATTCGTTTTTAAAAGACAAACTTTCATTATATTGAAAATTGACGGCATGCATACCATTTCATAATATATCCAACTATAATTGACTTAGTAATAATCTTGATGAACTCGACGACTCGAATGCAACGTCTTTTGAAATATGTCATGAATGACTCCAAGTAATATCTCTAATATGAGCAAATGCACAGCGGAAGATTTCTTTCATACCTAAGAATAAACATGCTCAAAAGTGTCAACCAAAAGGTTGGTGAGTTCATTAGTTTATCATAAACAATCTTTTCCATCATTTTAATAGACCACAAAATTTCATTCAATAATCATACACTCGCAAGTGTTTAAAATTCATTCATATGGATTGAACACCTGGTAACCGACATTAACAAAATGCATCTAGAATATCCCCAAACATATAAACATCGAAGTACTAAAGCAGTTCAAATTCTCTGACTGGGGCGTGTCAAAGCCCATAGATCTATCTTTAGGATTCGCGTCAATTGGTGGCAATTATAATAAACACCAATTCTTAGGCTACCAAGTTCAACAAGGGCAATATCCGGTATAACGATTCAACCATAGAATGTAGTTTCGATTACTTGTGTCTATTTCGTAAAGCATTTATAAAAGCAGCGCATGTATTCTCAGTCTCAAACATATATATTGCAAAAGCATTTAAAAAGTGAGCAAATGAAACTCATAATACGATATTTTGTAGTAAAAATATTCATACGACGAAACTGAACAATGCAACGTTGGCCTCGGATTCACGAACCTATATCATATATATATATATATATATATATATATATATATATATATATATATATATATATATATATATATATATATATATATATATATTAACACATATAATTGAAGTCGAATAAAATTATGTATTATTATTAATATAACTGTTATTTTAGTAATTCATGTGTTTTATTATTAACTCAAATATATATTTTATATATATTTTAAATGAATAATTTATAAAATATAGTTTTATTAAGTATATTTTTATAATACTAACTTTTATTGTAATAATAATAATAATATTTATAGTAATATTGATAATAATAATAATAATAATAATATAGTTGTAATAATAATAATAATGGTAAAAGTAATAATAATGATAGTAATAATGATAAAATATTAATAATAATGTTTATACTAATAATAATAATGATAAAAATATTAATAACGATAATTTTAATAGAAATATTAATTTTAATAATAATGATAATAAATAATAATATTAATGATAATAATAATAATAATAATAATAATAATAATAATAATAATAATAATAATAATAATAATAATAATAATAATAATAATAATAATAACGATAATATCCATATTACTTATTAATAATAATACTAATACTTAATAATAATAATATTAATAATACTTTGGTAATGAAAACTACCTTAAAAGGAAAAGCTTCCAAAAAAAGAAATAAACTGCCTCAGTCCGGGCTCGAACCTGAAACCTCTCGTTCCCCTAACAAACCCTTAAACCATCTAATCTATCTTGTCTTTGTGAAATAATTCATAATATAAATATGTTTAACCCATTTATTTCCTGTTTCCTTTTTCTTCTACAAACTTTCATCATCATCATTATCAACTGTTCATCGACATCACATAATCATCAAATTAACATCATCATCATAGCGTGTATTATTATCATCATCACCAAATCTTATCATTCATCATCATACAATCGTTAACATCATATACCATTTCATCTTAACGCTTTTCATCACCATAATCATCCTAATCATCTCACACGTAGGTAACCATCATTATCATTATCAAACTTAAATCTAACGAATTTAAATCCTTGGCTATGAGGGTTTGGGTAAAAATATAGTACGGGAGTCAATGTGTAGATCAAGACTTATTCTCACTTAAACATCTCGGCCCACAGACATATAACTAACTCAATTTGTTTTTCTTTTTATTTGTGTTTTATTTCCTCACGGCCCAAGTTGAATTGTTAAATGTAATCGGCCCAAGTTGTAGTTTTAAAGTCGACAGAAAGAAAGAAAAAAATAATAGGGCATAGAAACGAGATAGTTAGCATACTCGACAGGTGGGTTCGTTCTTGACAGAGACATCATCATTCTCTTCTTTATTTATTCCAATTCATCATCCTCTTCAATTATTGATCATCTTTATTATCTTCGTTCACAGTGACATAAAGCAGAAGCATGAACGAGTTGTAATAACATTAAATATCGATGCTGTTGGTGTTGGTTAATAGAAGAAACATAAAGAGTATACACATAGCAGCAACATGAAACAATGATAATAAGAAAATGGGTTTGAGAAAATGGGTTTGAGAAAATGGTGTTTGGTTTGTTTGGCTTTGAACAGTAACCAGATCACGATATTTGCAGCAGTTTGTAGGTGTTTGGTGGTTATCGACTGTGATTAAAACAGAAAAAAAAAGAAGTTCAATCAGGTGGTTTCAATGGTGATTGTACATGGTGTGTTGGTGTCGTCTTGAATCGAAAATAGAAATGTTTGGGCAGAAGTAGTTCGTGGTGGTGAAAGTCTCGATGGTTCGAATGGATAATAATGGTGATGAAGTGATAATCTAGTGGGTTCATAAGGGTGATTGTTCTCAGTTTTAAGGGTGGCCGGATGTGATGTGGTAGTGATGGTGAACGACACAAGAACAAAAGCAGGAAACATAAGAAGTACAACAGCAGTTCAAGTGGGTTCTTGAGGACTTTGGGTTTCGTTTTGAGCTGATGTAGCAGTGGTTATGGTTATGGTTCATGTGGTTGGTTATCGATTAGGAGGAGAACAGATAGATAAAGAAAAGTACCAGCTGGATACAAATGTAACTTATGCTGCAACTTCAAATTATGATTTATGGTTGTTTCAAATACAAAATAATGCCTAGTTCGACCAGTGTAGAGATACCAGCTGTTTTTCCCAGATTCAATTCATAACGGGGTGATTGATGGTAGTTTTGAGGGTTTCATGGTGATTCAACACAATAGAAATGGAAACCGTTAGCAGTAATAGTATAAGTGGTGGCGTATGTGGTGGTTGATGTTGAGGTAATGGTGGTTGATCGAAACAAGAAACAAATGGGTTGATAGATGGTATGTTGGTGGGTGTTGTTTAATTGAATACAGGGTGTATATTTATATATCTATTATTATATCTAACAAATGGGTTTATTTCGGTTTTCAACGAAAGTAGAAACTAGGAAGATCGGATAATATGGTGATGAATATCGTGAATAGTCGAGGAGAAGGGTGGTGCTCGATTATTGAAGTGGTGGTTCTCGGACGTACAAGAGTGAACAGAAAAATAAAATGATAGATTGGTTATGATTGACCATACTTGTAACTATGTATATATATATCTAACATAGATTAGATATTAGAAAGTGAAAGGAAACAAAAAACATTATAATATTAAAAGGGGAATAGTAATCTCAAACAAATATCATACACAGTTAGCAGCCGGACCCTATTGAGCTTTTAAATTACGGAGTATTATATCGTGCTCCTTTGCTAAACAGTTACGGATAAATTTAATTCAAGAAAAATCTCAAATTTTTACCTTAAGTTTCTTTAATTATTCCAGTCATTAATGTATAAAACTGGTCATTAATTATTAAATAAAAATTAACCCAATTATGAGCGCTCAATCCCAGGTAAAATATAAAAAGTGTTAAAATTAAATAATTAGATCCTAAATATATTTTTAATGAGCCTATTATTTATATTACTCATATTCAAATCACTGTTTTTAAAATAATATAAGTTCGAATTTAACTTGCTTAAATAACCATCGATTGATGAACGAGTGCTACTAGCGTTTATTAAATAAATTCTAAATCATATATATATAGATTTATAGTAATATCATATATTATTTTATTTACACAAATGAATTAAATCATATAAGTTTCTATTACAAATTAATATATATATTTAAATATATATGTATTTATTTACAGATAGTGGTTCGTGAATCGTCGAGAATAGTCGAAGGTCAAATGAATTCATGAAAAATAGTTCAAACAATTTGAGACTCGGTTTAATAGACTTTGCTTATCGTGTCAGAATTATTATAAAGATAAAGTTTAAATTTGGTCGAAAATTTCCGGGTCGTCACAGTACCTACCCGTTAAAGAAATTTCGTCCCCGAAATTTGATAGAGATCATCATGGCTGATAATATGTATGTTTTCATGACGAATCTAAGTGGTTAAATAGAGTTTCATCACTATTGAATAATATAGATAAAACGATTTGATTACTCGAAGCGTACGAATGAAGCTATCATTGAATAGTGAAATGAGATAGACAAGTTTCATCATAACTTTTCACTAGTCATGGTTGAATTCCGGAATTCAAGGGATTTAGAGAAAATCTTCGTAATCTAAAAGATTTGATTTTTCGGCGAATAAGGAAATTAAGATCTCTATAATTAAATGCGGAAAGCTGCCTTGATTTCTTTGTCTGGTATTTTCACTATAAATGAACTTCTTCCATTCCATTACTTCCCACCACTCCCATTTTCTATATTTTAATTCATACTTTCAAATCATCAGTCAATATGCTTCATTCAGTTTTAATTCTGGATATATTCCTGGCCTTCATATCGATCATTCTCCATTTTCATCTACCACCGGAGGAATCTGCTTACTTCTACTTTGCTCTTGGGGTTATTGTGTTTATCATACTCCCGTGTCTTTATATTGCTATTCGTATTAATGTACTTGTTGTTGTCGAGTTTTGTATCATACCTTATGTTTCAGAGCTCTTTGCCTTTTTATTATCCTCTCGAACTCTAGTAAAACGAGTAACGTTCCAGAATTCGTAAGTATGGAGTTTCGAATGAACTTAATGTTCTAAACAAGAAAGAACGTAATAGCACGATTTGATTTGTCAAATTACCAGAGTCATTGAGAATAGAACTATCAAGAATATACTTTCTTGATATGTTCAAAAGTTAAGCAGAATGAAAGAGTTATGTAACATGGCACATGATGACGTTATGATCTGTGAATCATCACGTCCCATTAGAAATTCAGTATGACTTACTGTAATATAATCACGTTGATCATGTGTCATTATATTATACTAACTCATGCATCAGTTCCCAACACTATTTCAAAAACATTCATAGTTTAAACTCGAAAGTTTACAGAATATAGAAACTAACAGTTTCTTATATGATGTAACACTGATAGCGTGAAGAGATAAATGAATTCAGATAAGATTTGTTATGAAAATATCTTCAGAAATATCGAGGATATTTATAATGAAAGATATGGTAATATCTTAGAATATCTAAGATCAGGGGATGATGAAGAATATTGTCCGCAATGGTTTAGAGTAAGGAGCAAGATATTCGCTAAAGACTTTAGTAGGCATTGAATCATTTGGATTCTTTGAAGGCAAGTTTAGTCTTTGTGATTTGTCCACAGTTTCCTTCATAGTTTCACATAATCCACTTTTCGGTACTAAATTTTCTATTGAGCGTTTCCAACAATCCATTCTTTATCATCATACTTTTGACTGTTAAGGCAGTCGTCAGTTTTCACTGTTTCATCAACTTTTTGAAAACTCAGAAAACTGATTCATAGGCTAAAGCGCTTTTCAGAAATTCAGAATTGAAGTTCAAAATTTCCAGGAGTTACATGAAGTGAAAACGCGGCGAGATTCGAGATTGATGATTGATGATTCTGGTAGTGGGTATGGTAATTATCGTTACAAGATATCGATGAGTTCATGATAAAACTTCAATAGATATATATAGTGATTTGTCGAAGAGATTTAAGCCAAAGAGCAACGAGGTTGCTGGTACGTCTGCCGATAAAATAGTGGAATATAAATGGTTTCCCGGTAACAATAAAAGAGTATGCATATATATTAAGGTTATAATAAGATTGCTTCGAACGAAAAGTCGAAGTTGACTTGCTGGAGCTGTGACAAAATTGACTAATTTGGAAAGAGATTGCAAAGTTATTTTCAGTAATAGTAACGTTAAAGGAATTAACACAGCTATGAAATGTCCCGTTCATATTGATTATAAACGTTCCATATTAATTGATTTCGTTGCGAGGTTTTGACCTCTATATGAGACGTTTTTAAAAGACTGCATTCGTTTTTAAAACAAACCATAACCTTTATTTTATCGACAAGGTTAAAAGGACACCACCTAGTTTCATAACCCGTCCTAATCCATCTGGACGAAGTCCATATCGATTATAAACGATTCACAATAGTTGATTACATCGCGAGGTTCATGACCTCTATATGATACATTTTACAAACATTGTATTCGTTTTTAAAAGACAAAATTTCATTACATCAAAAGTTGATGACATGCATGCCATTTCATAATATATCCAACTATAATTGACTTAATAATAATCTTGATGAACTCGACGACTCGAATGCAACGTCTTTTGAAATATGTCATGAATGACTCCAAGTAATATCTCTAAAATGAGCAAATGCACGGCGGAAGATTTCTTTCGTACCTGAGAATAAACATGCTTTCAAGTGTCAACCAAAAAGGTTGGTGAGTTCATTAGTTTAGCATAAATAATCATTTCCATCATTTTAATAGACCACAAGATTTTCATTTTCATTTCTCATAAATATACGTCCCATGCATAGAGACAAAAATATCATTCATATGGTGAACACCTGGTAACCGACATTAACAAGATGCATATAAGAATATCCCCTATCATTTCGGGAAATCCTTCGGACATGATAAAAATGAATTCGAAGTACTAAAGCATCCGGTACTTTGGATGGGATTCGTTAGGCCCAATAGATCTATCTTTAGGATTCGCGTCAATTAGTAGATCGGTTTACTAATTCTTAGGCTACCAAGCAAAAAGGGGCATATTCGGCTTCGATCATTCACCCATATAATGTAGTTTCATTTACTTGTGTCTATTTCGTAAAACATTTATAAAAAAAATTGCGCATGTATTCTCAGCCCAAAAATATAAAGGGTAAAAAGGTAAATGAAACTTACCTAATGTATTTTGTAGTAAAAATACATATGACAAAACTGAACAATGTAGGGTTAGCCTCGGATTCACGAACCTATAACATGTATATATATATATATATATATATATATATATATATATATATATATATATATATATATATATATATATATATATATATATATATATATATATATATATTAACACACATAATTGGAATCGAACAAATATATATATTATTATTAGTTATATAATTTTTATATCAATACTTTATATATTTCATTATTTAATTAAATTCATTCAATTTATATGCTTTAAATAAATAAACATATTAACATTGTTAAGTTAGGTGTATTAATATATGTTTTTATATAAATAACACTATTTGTTAAAAGTAGTAAATTATTATTAGTAATAGTATAAATGATAATAATGATAATACTTAATATTACTAATAAAGATAATAATGTTAATAATTCTATTAATGATATTAATAATAATAACTGTAAAAGTATTAACTTTACTACTAACGATAATTATGATAATACTTATATATTAATAATGATTCTTATGATAGTATTAATAATAATACTTTAATGATTTGTTAACTGTAATGACCCAGAATTTTCCGACCAAATTATACTTATGAGATTAATATTTACATAAATTAAACCATACCAACATGATAAGCAATCCAAATTGTTGAGACTTGTGTTTTTGAAAAGAGTTTTACACAACGTTTGACCGTCCAATATGACCGATGATATCACGAACTATATAACATACGATAATTATACGTTTGTGTATATATATGTATTTATATATATTTAACATGATCTAAGGATGGTTTAACATCTCATTGTGTACTAATGACAATGAGTTATAAGTATATTTTGAAACTACTAACTTATGTTTTCAAAACGATAACTATACGTAACATTCTTTGATATATATACTTATAATCTATAATGCTTATACATGTATCGTATATATAATGTATTTAATCACTTTTTAAGGACTTAAATATATAAAACAATATAAGTATATTCACAAAAGATAGCTATATTTGAATTCTCGTTCCGTTTCCTCAAGATTTCTATACGTATATCTAGGGTATATGTACCCGTATCATACCCAGCTTCTATACGTATTTACTATTGGTATATACACATCAAATCAACATCCTAATCAACATTATTACTGCCCTAGATATGAGGTAACTAGGATTTGTCAAGTAGTATGAATTATTAGTAAGAAAACAAAATTAGGAATCCTTTTCATTCTTTATAAACTAAAAACGTTTTTATAAATGAACACCATTTCTTCACTCCATTTTCTCATACCTACACCCTCATTTCTCTCTCATAATACTCCTAACTTTATACTTGATCATATCCAAGCATTTTCTCCATCATTTAGCTTCAATTACAAGCCTTAAACACCATAAGAAAACTCTTTCAAGAACATATCAAAATAACCACCCATTTGAAGAAGTTTACTTCCAACCTTTGGATCTAACTCCACCACTCTTTGATTCCAAGATTATTTCTTATCTTTTGCAGTAACTTTGTCCAAGTAACTTGAGGTAGTAACCTTGTTCATAATCTTATTCAATTCATATTCATATAGCTATCTTATTTTGTGGTATAAAATTTTAACAACAAGAACATTGTTTGAATGATTTCAAACTTGTTCGCAAACTAAATAGATCCTTCTAACTTGACTTTTAAAACACTTCAAGACCTGTAATATATCATAATGATATGCTAACCTAACAAGATATAACTTGGTTTTACAAAGAACATCTTAAAAACTGAATCTACGTCGTCGGAGTGCAACCGGGGGCTGTTTTGGGTTGGATAATTAAAAACCATCTTGAACTTCGAATTGGAAGTTCATGTTCTGGAAAAATGATATTTCTTATGAATATGTTAACACATAAAAATTTCATGGTTTAACTCAAAGTGTAAGTATTTTTAGAAAAATGATCATTAAATGTTGTTTTTATGATGGAAAATGATTACTTTCATAAGTTTCACCAAAGTTTGACCTATAACCTATGATTTCGAATACAAACTAAGGTATTTTCAGTTCATATTCTTAAAATTTGACTTGATCCAAGGAAGTGGCAAGTTGAACCAACAAAAACAGAGTTGTAATGAAGAAACTACGACTAAAACAAGATTGGGTATCCGAAGCTAGTTTAGCTACGAAAATATTTGGAGAAAAAGTAAATTAATCATATCTTTTCTAATTAATATGATATTTTATATATAATTACTTATGATTTGATTTTATATATTTCAGGACCACCCGTAAACAACACGAGAAGATTAATCATAAGACCTCACGATTGTACGCAACACGTCATTTGACAACACGGTACTTTATGTACCCAACACGTCATTTGACAACATGGTACCATGGGTCGAGATTAATTCTGATCAATACGAATACGATGGGGTCTTTATTTATTTTATTTAAGCAACTAATTGTGGACCACTAACATCGGACTGCTAACTACGGACTAAGAAAATATTAAAAGTATTAAAAGTATATATATATGTAACGATTACTTAAAAAGAAAATATGTTGATATATTATATATATGGTTAGGTTCGTGATATGTATCGGAGACCAAGTCGAATTAAATACCTTCAAGGCAAAAGTGAGTTTCATTTGCTCCCTTTTTAATTGCTTTTGCAATATATATTTTTGGGCTGAGAATACATGCGCTGCTTTTATAAATGTTTACAAAATAGACACAAGTACTTAAAAATATATTCTACGTTGAGTTGTACCACTGGCATATTTCCCTGTAGCTTGGTAACTATTATTTACATGTGTATTGTAAACGCGAATCCTGTTGATAGATCTATCGGGCCTGACAACCCCAACTGGACTGGACGACCAGTATTCAACGGTTGCACAGTACTTCGTTTTGGTGACTACACTTGGTACGGTGTTGTGAGATTTCATAATAAAGGGAATATGCGACATTGATTAAATGTTAAGTATGGTTACCAAGTGCTCAACCACTTAGAATGCTTTACATACACTTGCGAGTGTATTATGTTTATGATTATGAAATCTTGTGGTCTATTAACATATTGAAATGATTGTTATGATAAACCTATGAACTCACCAACCTTTTGGTTGACACTTTAAAGCATGTTTATTCTCAGGTACGAATTAAGTCTTCCGCTGTGCATTTGCTCAATATAAGGACATTACTTGAAGCCGATCATCGCAATGGGACCAAATGTTGATGACTTCGTCCAGGTGGATTAGGACGGGTCCTTTCATTAACCTTATTAGTAATGATAATAATAATAATAATAATAATACATAATGATAATACCAATTCTAATAATCGTGGCAAGATCCTAATACTAAGATTAATGGAAATAATAATAAGGTATATAATTTTCATACAATAATGATAGTAATAATCATAATCTTAATGATAATAATAATTATAATTGTATTTATAATTATGATAATAATAAAAGGTAACTAATACTTTTTAGTAACATTACTAATAATAATAACTATAATACTTGATAATAATACTAATAATAGTAATAACAATAATAATAATAATAATGATAATAAAAATAATAATAATGATAATAATAATAATAATAATAATAATAATAATAATAATAATAATAATAATAATAATAATAATAATAATAATAATAATAATAATAATAATGAAAAAAAAGACTACCTCTTTGAGTTTTTTAAAAAAAATAGTCCTTGCAAGGACTCGAACCCGCGACCACTTGCAAACCCGAACCATACACAAACCAGTTGAACCGATCTGTTTTTCTGATTAATTACTCCTCCTATATTTATATAACCCGTAATATTTGTGTTCATCTTCTTTTCTTCTTCAGTTAAATCAAATCGACCAGGGGACTAATCATAACAACGAGTTTGCAATTTGAATTAGGACTAGAATTTGAAACATAACAACTTGAGTGATTGTTTGATTAACAGAAAGACAAAAGAAAAAAAAAATTAAATGCCTGTACAGACATCGCGAAGCAACTTCAAAACTTAAACATGGATTTCGGTGTTAAGACAGTTTTAGGGTAAGCTTTCAACACGAAATAGATTATAAATCCTTCCTAGAAACTTTTTGTATCATTAATTACATTTAAAACACATAAACGATTTCTAATTTAACAAAGAACAGATTCTTTGACTTTTTTAAATCGAGACATTGACTCCAAAATTCAGACTCGATAAAAGGATTTGGGAGCTGAGACTTTGCAGATAGTTTCACTAAAGGATTCCTAACAAAACTGCACTTATAGATTTTAACAATTAATTTGATTTCTAGTTTTGAAAAAAAAAATATGGAACAGAGGATATTGAGCTGTAACAAAAAAAAATTAATAAATGACTCAGATTAATTCAATGAATTGAAGGGTTTACGATTTATAATTGATAGGCGTTAATAGAAAATGAAGGATTGATTAATTCCCCGTTTGTTTTATAGCAAAAAAGTTTTCACATATTCTAAATCAGTTACATTAAAATACAAAAAGAAAAAAAAAATGAGAAAGGGATATGAAACAGAACTTTTTCGTATATGGATTCGTTCTATATCTGATTGGTACGAGTTGGACAATCAAACACAGTTGGAAAGTGAAAAGAAGTAGATTTGGGTTCATACGTTTGTTTTTTTTTATATAGTTACAAATAATTAGTAATTAAAATATTAATAATAATAATCTAAATAAACATAATATCGATCATATCTGTATATAACATTATATTCGGAATATATCTGTTTTACATTTATATACTGAGTATATCTGTATTTATATAATTGTAATATATAAGTAAATTATTGATATTAATTTATTAATAAAATCCATTAATATTATTAATTTTGATAAGAATACTAATAATAATAATAATAAAAATACTAATATTAATAATGATAATATCAATAATAACAATAATTATATTAATAATAATAATAATAATACTAACCTTATTAATAAATAATAAAAACTATAATAATAATTATAACAATGATAATAATAATCTTATTAATGATAATATTATTTAGTTTTAATGTTCAATATAATATTTATATCTAATAATATCACTAGTATTAATTGCAACATTACTACTGGTTATAATAATAATAATGATGTTAACAATGATAACAATAATAATAGTAATTATAATAACTCAATTGTATCAAATTTCATATAATAAGTTTTAATAATACTAATAATATTGAATGTAATAATGTAACAACTATACTTGTAATTACATTTAATATAATATATAATATTATATTATGTGATAACATTTGTTTAATATTTATATATTACACCTAACTATAGATTATATATATTTATATACATATATTCATTTTAATTACACTTATTTATTTTTATAACAACTTTCTTATCTTGTAATTTATTTTACATATTTAATTACAATGATTTGATTACTTTTTAATTCCGTAGATTAAATATATTAAATAGATATATAATCCTATAAATTTAATGTAAGTATAATACTTTTAATTCTTTGTTAATGTTTTCTAGTTGTAATATATATACATAACTATTTACACATAAATGTTCGTGAATCGTCGGAAATGGTCAAAGGTCAAATGTTTTCATGTAATAGTTCAAAAATTTTTGAGACTCAACATTATAGACTTTGCTTATCATGTCGGAATTATAATAAGATTAAGTTTAAATTTGGTCGGAAATTGCCGGGTCGTCACACCAAGATTATCAGAAATGATAATCTAAAAATATCACACTTACACACTACCAATACATATTGGTTTACAATATTAATATGTTACAACAAAGTAAATCTCGAATGCAGTTTTAAACAATATTATACAAGCATGCTGACACCAAGTCTTGTCCATATATTAGCATGCAACAGCGGAAGCTCTTAATAATCACCTGAGAATAAACATGCTTTAAACGTCAACAAAAATATTGGTGAGTTATAGGTTTAACCTATATATTATCAAATTAATATAATAGACCACAAGATTTCATTTATTCAATAATCCTACACTCGCAAGTGTATAAAAATCATTCTATGATGAACACCTGGTAACCGACATTAACATAATGCATATAGAATATTCCCCGCATACTCGCAAGTATGTCATAAATTGGCAATCGCAATCACCATTTAAATCGAAGTTTTAAAGCATTCCAAATTCCAGAATGGGGTTTGTTAGGCCCATAGATCTATCTTTAGAATTCGCGTCAATTAGGGGTCATTTTCCTAATTCTTAGGCTACCAGACTTGAAGGGGCAATATTCGGTTTAATAATCCAACCATATAATGTAGTTTCACGTACTTGTGTCTATTTTGTAAAACATTTAGAAAGCTGCATGTATTCTCATCCCAAAAATATTAGATTTTAAAAGTGAGACTATAACTCACTTTCACAGATTTTTACTTCGTCGAGAAGTAAGACTTGGCCACTGGTCGATTCCCGAACCTATAAAAAATATGTACATATATATCAAAGTATGTTCAAAATATATTTACAACATTTTTAATACGTTTTACTGTTTAAAGTTTATTAAGTCAGCTGTCCTCGTTAGTAACCTACAACTAGTTGTCCACAGTTAGATGTACAGAAATAAATCGATATATATTATCTTGAATCAATCCACGACCCAGTGTATACACGTTTCAGGCTAGATCACAACTCAAAGTATATATATTTTTGTAATCAACCTCAACCCTGTATAGCTAACTCCAACATTACTGCATATAGAGTGTCTATGGTTGTTCCAAATAATATATATACATGGGTCGATATGATATGTCAAAACATTTGTATACGTGTCTATGGTATCCCAAGATTACATAATATATTAGAATACATGTATAATACAATATGAGTTAGCTAGGATATGATTAATATAGATTTGTTACCAATTTTCACGTAGTTACAACAAGCAAAAATATCCAATCTTGTTTTACCCATAACTTCTTCGTTTTAAATCCGTTTTGAGTGATTCAAGTTGCTATGGTTTCATATTGAACTTAAGTTTATGAATATAAATAGAAAAAGTATAAGTTTATAGTCGTAAATATAGATTACAAGTCGTTTTTGTAAAGGTAGTCATTTCAGTCGAAAGAACGACGTCTAGATGACCATTTTGAAAAACATACTTCCACTTTTAGTTTAACCATGATTTTTGGATATAGTTTCATGTTCATAAGAAAAATCGTTTTCCCAGAAGAACAACTTTTAAATCAAAGTTTATCATAGTTTTTAATTAACTAACCCAAAATAGCCCGCGGTGTTACTACGACGGCTAATATCCAGTTTTACAGTGTTTTTCGTGTTTTCAGGTTTTAAATCATTAAGTTAGCATATCATATAGATATAGAACATGTGTTTAGTTGATTTTAAAAGTCAAGTTAGAAGGATTAACTTTTGTTTGCGAACAAGTTTAGAATTAACTAAACTATGTTCTAGTGATTACATGTTCAAATCTTCGAATAAGATAGTTATACATATATGAATCGAATGATGTTATGAACATTATTACTACCTTAAGTTTAGTAGGTAAACCTACTGGAAATGATGAAAAAATAACTTGAGCTTCAAAGGATCTTTGATGGCTTGGAAGTTCTTGAAATAGAATCATGACACAAAAACAAGTTTAAGTAAGATTATTACTCGAATTAAGAGAGTTATAGTTATAAAAATTGAATCAAAGCTTGAATATGAATATTACCTTGATTTAGAAAGATAACATACTGTAAATAACAAAGGTTTCTTGATCTTAGATGATTGCTTGGAATGGATTAGGAAACTTGGAAGTAAACTTGTAAACTTGGAAGTATTCTTGATGTGTTCTTGAGTAATTGTTTTTATGATGATTATAGGTAATAACCAAAGCTTGTATTTGATGATTTTTGCTGGAAAAATAGTAACTTAGACGTTCATGGAAGAGTGTGTGTGTTTTAAGAGAGAATTGGGAAGATAATTGAAAGTGAAATGGTGTAGGTGGTGAGTGGTGAAGGTGAGTGGGGTTAAAAGGAGTTCTTGTTTTTGTTTCCTTGCTCATAAGTCATGCTAGATGTTAAATGATGGTTCCCACATGGTTAGGTGACTCATATGGGCTGCTAAGAGCTGATCATTGGAGTGTATAAACCAATAGTAAATACATTTAGAAGCTGTGTATTGTACAAGTACAAATATGAGTGCATACGAGTAGAATTGTTGATGAAAATGAATGAGGATGTAATCGTAAGCATTTTTGTTAAGTAGAAGTACTTGGTTAAGTGTCTTGAAGTCTTTCAAAAGTGTGTGAATACATATTAAAACACTACATGTATATACATTTTAACTGAGTCGTTAAGTCATCATTAGTCGTTACATGTAGATGTTGTTTTGAAACCTTTAAGTTAACGATCTTGTTAAATGTTGTTAACACATTGTTTATTATATCTAATGAGATGTTAAATTATTACATTATCATGATATAATGATGTATTAATATATCTTAATATGATATATATACAGTTAAATGTCGTTATA
This sequence comes from Rutidosis leptorrhynchoides, assembly GCF_046630445.1. Lineage (NCBI taxonomy): Eukaryota > Viridiplantae > Streptophyta > Magnoliopsida > Asterales > Asteraceae > Rutidosis > Rutidosis leptorrhynchoides. Next base: position 28,806,386 of record NC_092335.1, read on the forward strand.
ACGATAATCGTTACATATATGTCTCGTTTCGAAATCTTTAAGTTAGTAGTCTTGTTTTTACATATGTAGTTCATTGTTATTATACTTAATGATATATTTACTAATCATTTAACATGTTTATATATAGTGTATCAATATCTTAAAATGATTCATATGTAATTAGTAAGACGTTGTTATAACGATAATCGTTATATATACCGTTTTCAAGTTTCATAATTCAATAGTCTCATTCTTATGTATATAACTCATTGTTAAAATAATTAATGAGGTACATACTTATCATAATATCATGATAACTATATATATCCATATGTATGTCATCATATAGTTTTTACAAGTTTTAATGTTCGTGAATCGCCGGTCAACTTGGGTGGTCAATTGTCTATATAAAACCTATTTCAATTAATCAAGTCTTAACAAGTTTGATTGCTTAACATGTTGGAAACACTTAATCATATAAACATCAATTTCATTTAATATATATAAACATGGAAAAGTTCAGGTCACTACAAGCTACGTGTTAAACGTTTACTCAGTTTCCGAGAGTTTTTCAGGTGCAATACTATATGCATAAATCTTTCCTTCCGTAGATGAAGTGCGGTTGGTTCATCCTCTCGATTGAGGTGTTTTCAAGAATCATGAAAGGTTTGAACGCGGATTGTAATCGTCAAGATACAAATGAGGTTTAAGATGAAATCAAGTGGCAAACTTGAAGAATTGTTTAGTTTCATATGTTATAATCAATATTTTAATTCATTTTAATTGTCCAATGTTGGTAGTCCTCAGTTGATAGTCCACATTTAGCAATATATAATATTCGAATTAATTAATACGTGTCGTGACCCGTGTACATGTCTCAGACTCGATCACAACTCAAAGTATATATATTATTGTAGAATAAACCTCAACCCTGTATAGCTAACTCCAACATTACTGCATATAGAGTGTCTATAGTTATTCCAAATAATATATATAGATGTGTCGATATGATATGTCATAACCTTTTATACGTGTCCCGATATTTAAATTGCGTAAAATAAATAACAGAAATTAAATGACGATAAATAAAATTGCGAGAATTAAAATTGCGATAAATAAATTGCGGTAAATAAATGTAATACGGAATTAACAGTTAGCTAGAAACAGTTAGCTAGAATTTTGTTAACGTAGTTTCTTAATAGAATTTCTCATAGTTAATTCATTTGTTTCTAATAAATTTTATTTTTGTCCAATGTTTTCTTCATTATGCCACTTGTTGGATTCTGGTAAGTCAAAATCCAAATATGAAATTGAATGAAAATGGTTATTTTGTGGTGAACGGATTCGTATATCTTGTGGATGTAAGTAGGATAGTAAATGACTGTTGAATCAGATTCGAAAAATGTACAATGTAACTTGTTAATGTGAATCTAAATATTTCTAGGGTATTACCTACCCGTTAAAATATTTTCACCATTAACAGTCTGTACAAAAGAATTTTTAATTACAATCTTTATGAAAACATATATACATATATATTTTCTTCAGATGTAACCATGGATTTAATGAGTCAATATGATATTAAACTCATTTAATTTACCGTTAGAACAAGAATATATAATCTCTAAAACATTAGAGATTACATAATCACCATGTCGAACGAAGATAAATGATGTAGAACGATACGTAGAACGATGATTATACTCGAGATACAGAATGAGATGTTGAGGCATGGATTGTTGATGGTACTGGTGCTGTTATTGATGGTACTGTTGGTGCCGGTGATGTCGCTGAAGCTGGTATGTTTTGTACCATATTTTTCAAGGCTACAACTCGGGCGCGAAGCTCGTTGACTTCTTCCATTATTCCGGGTTGATTGTCGGTCAGAACGAGCGGATGAATAAGGTTTAAAATTTTAGATAGAATATAATCGTGACGAGATATCCTGGAAATAAGGGTGAAAATGGTGTTTCGGACTGATTCGCCGGTAAGTGTTTCAGGTTCTTCACCAAGAGGTGAATTTGGTTGGTGGACGGGATCGCCTTCTTCAAGTCTCCATTGATTAATAGACTACGAACCCATCAGATGAATTGGGGATGGCTGATCGGTTGATTCATTCTGGTGACGCTGTTTCCGGAGCTTAGGTGAACATCCATGTCGGAATATCTGTCGAGTTCCGAAGAACTTGAACTAGTGACGAGTTCCATTTCGTACGATTGAATAAAGGATTTTTCGATATGAAAAGATTTCCGCCTATCGAGTGGTATTCTAATTACATAGAATGTCTATGTATATAGAGCAAAAGATTTCGTATATTACGGAGGAAATTAAGGAAACGTGTCAGATAAAGTCTACAGTAACAGATACGCTAAGATATGGATTAGCAGATACGCAAAGCTATGAATTTGTCTACACACTATTCATGCAATCAATGCAGTAAGATGTGTATAGACTGAGAATGATAAGCAGGTAATTTCCTAAGGATGATAAGCAGGTAACTTTTGACACGAAATGATAAGCAAAACTTTTGACATGCAGACACGGTCGAAGTCCAGACTTACTAATGCATCTAAGCAACTATCAGTTAGACATACTAATGCAAGACCTGGTAACCGACATTAACAAAATGCATCTAGAATATCCCCAAACATATAAACATCAAAGTACTAAAGCAGTTCAAATTCTCTGACTGGGGCGTGTCAAAGCCCATAGATCTATCTTTAGGATTGGCGTCAATTGGTGGCAATTATAATAAACACCAATTCTTAGGCTACCAAGTTCAACAAGGGCGATATCCGGTATAACGATTCAACCATAGAATGTAGTTTCGATTACTTGTGTCTATTTCATAAAGCATTTATAAAAGCAGCCCATGTATTCTCAGTCCCAAAAATATATATTGCAAAAGCATTTAAAAAGGGAGCAAATGAAACTCGCAATACGATATTTTGTAGTAAAAATATTCATACGACGAAACTGAACAATGCAACATTGGCCTCGGATTCACGAACCTATATCATTTATATATATATTAACACATATAATTGAAGTCGAATAAAATTATGTATTATTATTAATATAACTGTTATTTTAGTAATTCATGTGTTTTATTATTAACTCAAATATATATATTTTATATATTTTAAATGAATAATTTATAAAATATAGTTTTATTAAGTATATTTTTATAATACTAACTTTTATTGTAATAATAATAATAATATTTATAGTAATATTGATGATAATAATAATAATAATATAGTTGTAATAATAATAATAATGGTAAAAGTAATAATAATGATAGTAATAATGATAAAATATTAATAATAATGTTAATACTAATAATAATAATGATAAAAATATTAATAACAATAATTTTAATAGAAATATTAATTTTAATAATAATGATAATAAATAATAATATTAATGATAATAATAATAATAATAATAACGTTAATATCCATATTACTTATTAATAATAATACTAATACTTAATAATAATAATAATATTAATAATACTTTGGTAATGAAAACTACCTTAAAAGGAAAAGCTTCCAAAAAAAAAAAGAAATAAACTGCCTCAGTCCGAGCTCGAACCCGAAACCTCTCGTTCCCCTAACAAACCCTTAAACCATCTGATCTATCTTGTCTTTGTGAAATAATTCGTAATATAAATATGTTTAACCCATTTATTTCCTGTTTCCTTTTTCTTCTACAAACTTTCATCATCATCATTATCAACCGTTCATCGACATCACATAATCATCAAATTAACATCATCATCATAGCGTGTATTATTATCATCATCACCAAATCTTATCATTCATCATCATACAATCGATAACATCATATACCATTTCATCTTAACGCTTTTCATCACCATAATCATCCTAATCATCTCACACGTAGGTAACCATCATTATCATTATCAAACTTAAGTCTAACGAATTTAAATCCTTGGCTGTGAGGGTTTGGGTAAAAATATAGTACGGGATTCAATGTGTAGATCAAGACTTATTCCCACTTAAACATCTCGGCCCACAGACATATAACTAACTCAATTTGTTTTTCTTTTTATTTGTGTTTTATTTCCTCACGGCCCAAGTTGAATCGTTAAATGTAATCGGCCCAAGTTGTAGTTTTAAAGTCGACAGAAAGAAAAAAAATAATAGGGCATAGAAACGATATAGTTAGCATACTCGACAGGTGGGTTCGTTCTTGACAGAGACATCATCATTCTCTTCTTTATTTATTCCAATTCATCATCCTCTTCAATTATTGATCATCTTTATTATCTTCGTTCACAGTGACATAAAGCAGAAGCATGAACGAGTTGTAATAACATTAAATATCGATGCTGTTGGTGTTGGTTAATAGAAGAAACATAAAGAGTATACACATAGCAGTAGCATGAAACAATGATAATAATAAAATGGGTTTGAGAAAATGGTGTTTGGTTTGTTTGGCTTCGAACAGTAACCAGATCACGATATTTGCAGTAGTTTGTAGGTGTTTGGTGGTTATCGACTGTGATTAAAACAGAAAAAAAAGAAGTTCAATCAGGTGGTTTCAATGGTGATTGTACATGGTGTGTTGGTGTCGTCTTGAATCGAAAATAGAAACGTTTGGGCAGAAGTAGTTCGTAGTGGTGAAAGTCTTGATGGTTCGAATGGATAATAATGGTGATGAAGTGATAATCTAGTGGGTTCATAAGGGTGATTGTTCTCAGTTTTAAGGGTGGCCGGATGTGATGTGGTAGTGATGGTGAACGACACAAGAACAAAAGCAGGAAACATAAGAAGTACAACAGCAGTTCGAGTGGGTTCTTGAGGACTTTGGGTTTCGTTTTGAGCTGATGTAGCAGTGATTATGGTTATGGTTTGAAAGGACCCGTTCATATACATTATAAACGATTCACAATAGTTGATTACATTGCGAGGTATTTGACCTCTATACGATACATTTTACAAACATTGCATTCGTTTTTAAAAGACAAACTTTCTTTACATCGAAAATTGACAGGCATGCATACCATTTCATAATATCTACTATCCAACTATAAATTGATTTAATAATAATCTTTGATGAACTCAATGACTTGAATGCAACGTTCATCGAAATATGCTATGAAAGACTCCAAGTAATATCTTTAAAATGAGTAAATGCACAGCGGAAGATTTCTTTAACACCTGAGAATAAACATGCTTTAAAGTGTCAACCAAAAGGTTGGTGAGCTCATTAGTTTATCATAATCATTTATTTCCATCATTTTAATAGACCACAAGAATTTCATTTCCAGTTCTCATAAATATACGTCCCATGCATAGAGACAAAAATAATCATTCATATGGTGAACACCTGGTAACCGACATTAACTAGATACATATAAGAATATCCCCTATCATTCCGGGATCCTCCTTCGGACATGATATAAATTTCGAAGTACTAAAGCATCCGGTACTTTGGATGGGGTTTGTTAGGCCCAATAGATCTATCTTTGGGATTCGCGTCAATTAGGGTGTCTGTTCCCTAATTCTTAGATTACCAGACTTTAATAAAAAGGGGCATATTCGATTTCGATAATTCAACCATAGAATGTAGTTTCAATTACTTGTGTCTATTTCGTCAAACATTTATAAAAGCGCATGTATTCTCAGTCCCAAAAATATAAAGGGTAAAAAGGCAAATGAAACTCACCATACTGTATTTCGTAGTAAAAATACATATAACGTCATTGAACAAGTGCAAGGTTGACCTCGGATTCACGAACTTAAATTAATTATATATATTTATGTGTTGGTCAATATTTGTCTAACAAATTAGGTCAAGTCATAGTGTACCACAATCCTAATGCTCGAGACTAATATGCAAAAGTCAACAAAAGTAAATTTGACTCACAATAATTTCCAAAAATCTATACATGATTAATATATAGTTTAAATATCGTCGTTTTATATTTTTAAATATTTTTAAAAGATTTATTAGAGTAAATAATATAATTTATTTATTAATAAATAAAATTTTATATTAAATTTATATAATAAAATATACTTTTATATATATTAAGTAATAAAATTTATAGGGTTCATTTAATATCATAAAGATAATATGATAGGTATTATTAAAGTAAGTTATTACACGTAATAAAATATGTTTGTATCACATATTTATTTGATAAAATAATATCTATAATGATAGTAAGTAAAAGTTGTATTATTTTGTAATAATAATTATTATTATAAAAATATCAATATTTATAATTACTAAGATGACATTATGATAAAACGATAATTCTAATTATGATTACTTTTATATTTACGATAATTTTTAATATTATCTTTAAAATAATAATTCTATTTAAAATAATAATAATAATGATATTTTATAGTAACAATGACATTTCTATTAAAATGATAATTTTTGTTAAAATGATAGTTTTAATACTAACGATACTTTTAATAATAATAGTAATGATAAAAATAATAAGAACAATAATTTTATCTAAATCAATATCTTATAATATTTTAATTTCATCAAGATACTCTTACCCATTATTTCCTAATCGTTTCGTTTAATAGCTTTTAATCGTCTTTTATATCGTGTTCATAATAATGATAATAATAGTAATCAAAATAATTAGGTGTTACAAATATTTCTTTTAATTACACTAATATTAATAATGATAGTTACTATAACATTATTAACGAATAATACTAATAATTATCTTAATGATAATATAGTAATAATAATAATAACAATAACAATAACCATTTTTAAATAATGATATATATATTAATAATGATAATAATAATAATAATAATAATAATAATAATAATAATAATAATAATAATAATAATAATAATAATAATACCAATAATAATAATAATAATAATAATAATAATAATAATAATAATAATAATAATAATAATAATAATAATAATAATTGGATAATAATAATAATACTAATTATAACTTTAACGATAATAATGATAGTAATAATAAAAAAAAATAACAATTTTTAATGATAAATTCCTTTTATTGATAAAGATAATAATAATGATAATAATAAGATAAAACTAGAACGATGATAATAATAATCATTTTTAATAAAAATATCGAAAATTCAATTGATTATAACTTCTAATCCGTTCATCGAAACCATTCGATATCTAAAGGAAAAGTTCTTAATTTTTCGCTAGCTTTCCAAGGACATGCATATCTTATACCTTATCTCAACCGCAAGTGTAACTAATTCAAGATTCAACCTAACCTGTTTAAGGGCAATATCAAAAGTACAAGCATGCATAATCCTAAATACTCGAGCACTAGTCAGGGATACACTATTAGTATGTAAAAGTTAAATTATGAGTACTCACGTATCAATATTGAGATTCAATATTGCAGGAAAGGTACGTAGATGCAACGGAAATGATAAACACTATATTGACCTCACGAGCATACCCATGAATCATACTCAATCACCTCCATAGCTATAACCCATAATTTCCTTAATCCTATCCCACTCGAAAAACAATTTCGAAATCACTCGGACAGCACTCCATCGTAATATTTTATGTATACTAATAATATCTTGAAATAATACGGAGTAAATATATATATGTAAATCGATTGAGATAGTTTAGAGAAAAATATTTTCAAGTTTCTATGAAATAATGAAACCTATTGAATTCTATTTATAATAGATTTTTGAATTATTAAAGTGAATTATTAAAGTATGAATTATTAAAGTGAATTATTAAAGTATGAATTATTAAAGTAAATTATTAAAGTATAATTAAGTGGATTATTAAAGTATGAATTATTAAAGTGAATTATTAAAGTATGAATTATTAAAGTGAATTATTAAAGTATGAATTATTAAAGTATGAATTATTAAAGTTAAAGTAAAGTAAAAATAAAGTAAAGGTAAAGTTTAAGTATAGTAAAAGTATAAAACTATGTACGTATAATACGCGTATAAATATATATAATATTAATTTAAATCGTTATATATATTTAATAAAATAAAATATAAATATCGTTATCTTTATCATACTAGTTAAGTAATGAGTTGTCAAAAGTGGTTCTAGATATTTATAAAAGTTATATACGTTTTAATAATAAAGTTCTTTTTAAACTGAAAACATTTTTGTACGTTTGAAACTAAATAGATCAATCGAGTCTTTATGAGATTCAATCTTCCACTATCCTTTGTCTAGTTCTCAATGATTGACAATTTGTTCTTATTTATAAATCACTTTACCATTTTTCGAATATTGTTAAAATGGAAAGATTTCTCAAATCAACATGGGCCTTTCAACAGAGACTTGTAATCATAATTCAATATATCTGATAATTCAATCATTTGATCTTATCTTCTAATTCCATTGATAAATATTTTGAAACAGATACAATCATATAAAGTATTTAATATAATATTTTGTTTACGTTTCAAGTTATAATATATATATACACATATACATATATAATCATATTCGTTTAATGGTTCGTGAATCGTTGGAACTTGGTCGAGGTTGAATGAATGTATAAACATAGTTTAAAATTCTTGAAATTTAACTTAACAAATATTGCTTATCGTGTCGGAAACATATAAAGATTAAAGTTTAAATTTGGTTGGAAATTTCCGGGTTGTCACAGTACCTACCCGTTAAAGAGATTTCGTCCCGAAATTTGAGTGGAAAGGTCATGAATGATAATAAGTATGTTTTCATGATGCATACGGGCTAAAAATTAGAGTTTTATCATCAGCGAATAATTTGGATAAACAATCCATTTATATGAAGAGTACGAATGAAGCTAACATAGAAGAGTGAAATGAGTAAGTGTAGATTCATCATATAATTTGACATACATATGATTGATTCCCAGATTTCAAGGGATTTGAAGAAAATCTTCTTAATAAGATTTGACTCTCCGGTAATCAAGGGAATTAGGATCCGCTTTAAATGCGATCGTCCATTTTAATTGTTCTGTCGGAGATTTTCTTATAAATTCACCTCCTTCGTATCCTTACAACTCACACCTTCTGTTGATGCATTTTATGCAAGTCCCTAGACATCTACCCACCATGATTGCTCGTTATTATCCTATCCGTGTTTATATGTGGTTACAGGAACTGCAGGAATGAGATTTAGATGTTTGACTATGTTAAACTTAGTCAGACGTACGAGTGAAGCCTCACTAGTATGGCTGACAGGCTCATACGCACGGTTAATGCTGAGCTAAGTCATAATTACAACCTAAATGAGAAGACACGAGTGAGTGATCACCCGTACGGCTGATGAAGCCAACTCGTACGTGTGATGAATGAATCGTATGGGTGAGTCAACAGCAGGAGTATATAAAGTCTTATGTTCTTCATTTTAGGTTAAGCTTCTCATTTGTTACACACACTTAGATCTAGTGAGCTCCTCCGATTCTCTCTCAGTCCAAATCACCCAGGTGGTGAATAATAGCTCTAGGTGTTGATCTAATCACACTTGATTTAGTTGTGGTTTGACTAAATTAATCAAAAAAAAACTTAACCTATTCACTAGAGGGTGTGATTCACTTATTCCACCATTGTGTGAGTTAAATCTGTTGATTTCTAAGTTCCTAGTCATGTTTCATCACCTTCTATTCTTTCCCCCTCAACTCATATTTTAAAGTATTCATCAATATGCTCCATCCAGTTCTGATTCTCGATATACTTCTAACTTTCATATCGGTCATTCTTTTTTTTCATCTATCGTCGGAAGAATCTATTTACTTCTACTATACTCTTGGGTTTATAGTGTTTCTAGTTCTCCCGTGTCTTTATATTGCTATATGCATCGATATATATGGTTTATAATTTCTGGTTTGTCGTTGGGCTTTATATGTTCCCTTATATTTCAAAGTCTCTGCTTCTGTCTTCTATAATCATTATCATTCACAGTTAATGCTCTTTTTTATTTGCTGCAATTTATACCCCAATTTCTATTTTGGAGTTTTGTCCTTTCGTTTCTTCTTCTTGCGATTAAGCACCGCTTGTAATGGTCCAGAATTCACAGATATGAATTTCGGAATGAACATTGTTAATGTTCTAGGAAGGAAATTGTGATGGCACGATCTTGACTTGTCAAATTACTAGAATACCTTGGAAAAGGCCGAATCATCAAGAAATATTTTCTTGATATTTTAGAGGTTAAATAGAATACAAGAGTCGTATAACATGGCACATGATGATGTTATGATCTGTGAATCATCACGTTCCATTTAGAAACTCAGCATGACTTACTATAATATAATCACATTGATCAAGTGTCATTATATTATACTAATTCATGCTTCAGTTCCCAACACTACTTCAAAATATTCCTATTTTAATCTTGAATGTTTCAGAATTTAGAAACTAAAATAGTTTCTTTTATGATGTAATACAGATAGCGCGAAGAGGTAAATGATTTCAAATAAGAAAATATCTTCAGAAATATGGAGGATATTTATAGTGAAAGATATGATGATATTTTAGAATTTCTAATATCAGAGGATGATGAAGAATATTGTCCGCAGGGGTTTAGAGTCAGGAGCAAGGTATTCATTAATGACTTCAGCAGGTACTGAATCATTTGGATCCTTTGAAGTCAGGTTCAGTCTTTGTAATTTGTCCACAGCCTCCTTCCTACTTTGCTCAATCCGTTTTCTAGTTCCAAAACTTCTCTTTTTCTGCGCTTTGCCAGCACACTTCATCATTATCATCCAGCTTTTACCGTTTAAAGTCGTTTATAGTTTTTGCTGCTTCATCAGCATTTTTTCCATTTTCGGAGAACCAATTCGTAGTTCGGAGTGTTTTTCAGAAACTTCACATTCAAATTAAGTCCAGAAGATTGACGTTATATATACACATATAACTGTTTGTATAGACATGCTGCGAGATTTCAAAATACTGATTGCTAATTTCCAATGATTCGTATGGCAATTCTCATTACAAGATGTGAATGAGTAAATGATGGGGTTTCAATGAATAATTATAATGACTTTTTGAAGAGGCTAAAGTCAAAGGGTAATGAAGTTGTTGGTACATCTACTAATAATGTGGTGGAATGTAAAAGGTTCCCTGGTAACGATGGTGTATATCTCAAGGTTATAATAAGGTTAGTCTGACTGAAAAGTCGAAGTTGACTTGCTGGAGCTGTGACAAAACTGGCTACTTTGAATAAGAGTCGCAAAGTTATTTTTGCTAATAAATGCCAAAGAATCTGATGCGGATACGTTGTTTAAACTTTTACTTTGGTTTCAAGAGTTTTTCGGGTACATAACTGTGGGTAACATGTGGTTAGATCATCATCTCGATTGCTCATCATTCAAAGTGTCTTCAGAAATTTTTGAAGGGTTTGAACACAGATTGTAATCGTTAACATACATTTGATGTTCTAACACAGTTTTGAAGTCAAAATATAGCTTGTGAAAGATGTAAGGATCTAAGAGTGATGATTTTGGTCATATCTCGAGTTGAATTTTGAGATTTCAAAATCAGAATATGTAATTAAATTTTGAATGAGTATGGTTGTTTTGATTTCTATAAAAGAATGTATATTGTTGTGAAAGTAGGGAGTATAATGGATGATTTGCTGAATCAGATTCGAAGAATGTAACATATTATTTGTGAATTTATATATCTCTCGGGTATTACCTACCCGTTAAAAAAAATTTCACAATTAATATTTTGTACAAAAGAATTTTATTACAGTCTTTATGAAAATATATATATGTATATTTTCTTCAGATGTAACATAGATTTAATGAGTTAATGTTAAATTAAACTCATTTGATTTACGGTTGAAACTAGAATTGAATAATCCTTAAAGGCTTTAAAAAGTACATAACTTTTACGCAGTATTTCTTTAATGACATTGAAATTATGAATCATTACTTCGTTATTTATTGATGTATGATGTTCGGTTCGTGGAATTCTTGTGAATTTCGCAAAGTACGAATGATGTTATCTGAAAAGTTTCGGGTACATCGATGATGAAAGTGTAAAATCAAATATATACTTGATTTATTATGAATTGGAATTTGTTGAATTGCGAGAGAGATTGTAGTTAACGCTGGTTAAGTTGCGGCCGAAGGACGTACATTATTGCATATTTGTAATATGAATTAACCGAGTAGTTAAGATTCACACACAATAGCTTAGTACGGAAAGATTTATTTCATAATATATATATATATATATATATATATATATATATATATATATATATATATATATATATATATATATATATATATATATATATATATATATATATATATATATATATATATATATAATATACATATAATTTCTTCAGAGGGAATGAGTTAATTCTTCATAACTCGTTGATACAATATACACGTTATTGATTCGTAATGATGTCCACAGTGATTCTTGAACTGACGGAGTTTGTGATGTTATCGGTGTTGTTGATTCGGATGTTGACTGTACTGACGATGCTGGTAACGCTGACGGTACTGTTGATGCTGTTGGTAAAGCAAGTTTAGCTTGTTAATCACACACCATTTTTGTCAGTGTTTCTACTCTTCCTTCTATCATTTTGGTTCGCTTAACTGATTTATGGTTAGGGCTAGATTAGATAATCTCTAAGACTTTAGAGATTACATAATCGCTGCGGAATGTTTCTCCAATGAAGTTATGAATTAATACTTCATCAGTTATTGTTGTTGGTACTCCTTGGTATCTATGGTACGTATGACGTTGATGCTCGTGGGACAGATTGTGAAGTTGAGGTTTACGACGAGGTTGTGGTTGGAGGTGGTAATGGTACTGTTGGCATTGATGATGGTGGTACTGGTTATGCTGCTGATGCTGATGCTGGTGTTTGTAATCTCTGCACCATATTCTCCAAAGCCATTACCCGAACGCGAAGCTCGTTGACTTCTTCTATTACACTGGGGTGATTGTCGGTTCGGACGAGTGGATAAATAAAATCTAAAATTTGATGTAATATATAATCGTGACTAGATACTCTGGAAATGAGCGAGAAAATGGTGTTTCGGACAGGTTCACCGGTATGAGCTTCAGGTTCTTCGTGAAGAGGGCAATGTGGTGGAGGGAAGGGATCACCTTCTTCTTGTCTCCAATGATTGAGGAGGCTACGAACCCATTCCCAATTCATCCAGAATAGGTGATGACTGATTGGTTGATCTATTCCGGTCACACTGCTTTCGGAGCTTGAATGGGATTCCATTTCGGAATCTGAGTGACTTGAACTGATGACGAATTCCATTTCGTACGATTGGATAAAGGATTTTTTTTTTTTTTTCGATATGAAATGATTTTGGCTAACGGATGGTATTCTAATTACATAGAATATATATATATATATATATATATATATATATATATATATATATATATATATATATATATATATATATATATATATATATATATATATATATATATATATATATATATATATAGATCAAAAGATTTCGTAGATTACGAAGGACTTTGCGGGATATGTCAGGCAAAGTTTAAAGTAACAGATACGATAAGATATGATTTAGCAGATATGCTAATATATGAATTTTTGTCTATACACTATTCATGCAATCAATACAGCAAGACGTGTCTTAGACTAAAAATGATAAGCATGTAATTTTCTGAGGATGATAAGTAGTTAATTTTCGACACAAAATGATAAGCAAAACTTTTGACATGCAGACACGGTCGAAGTCCAGACTCACTAATGCATCCTATCGACTTATCAGTTAGACACACTAATGCAGACCTGGTTCGCTAAGACCACCGCTCTGATACCAACTGAAAGGACCCGTTCATATACATTATAAATGATTCACAATAGTTGATTACATTACGAGGTATTTGACCTCTATACGATACATTTTACAAACATTACATTCGTTTTTAAAAGACAAACTTTCTTTACATCGAAAATTGACAGGCATGCATACCATTTCATAATATCTACTATCCAACTATAAATTGATTTAATAATAATCTTTGATGAACTCAATGACTCGAATGCAACGTTCATCGAAATATGCTATGAAAGACTCCAAGTAATATCTTTAAAATGAGCAAATGCACAGCGGAAGATTTCTTTAACACCTGAGAATAAACATGCTTTAAAGTGTCAACCAAAAGGTTGGTGAGTTCATTAGTTTGTCATAATCATTTATTTCCATCATTTTAATAGACCACAAGAATTTCATTTCCAGTTCTCATAAATATACGTCCCATGCATAGAGACAAAAATAATCATTCATATGGTGAACACCTGGTAACCGACATTAACTAGATACATATAAGAATATCCCCTATCATTCCGGGATCCTCCTTCGGACATGATATAAATTTCAAAGTACTAAAGCATCCGGTACTTTGGATGGGGTTTGTTAGGCCCAATAGATCTATCTTTAGGATTCGCGTCAATTAGGGTGTCTGTTCCCTAATTCTTAGATTACCAGACTTTAATAAAAAGGGGCATATTCAATTTCGATAATTCAACCATAGAATGTAGTTTCAATTACTTGTGTCTATATCGTCAAACATTTATAAAAGCGCATGTATTCTCAGTCCCAAAAATATAAAGGGTAAAAAGGTAAATGAAACTCACCATACTGTATTTCGTAGTAAAAATACATATAACGTCATTGAACAAGTGCAAGGTTGACCCCGGATTCACGAACCTAAATTAATTATATATATTTATGTGTTGGTCAATATTTGTCTAACAAATTAGGTCAAGTCATAGTGTACCACAATCCTAATGCTCGAGACTAATATGCAAAAGTCAACAAAAGTAAATTTGACTCAAAATAATTTCCAAAAATCTATACATGATTAATATATAGTTTAAATATCGTCGTTTTATATTTTTAAATATTTTTAAAAGATTTATTAGAGTAAATAATATAATTTATTTATTAATAAATAAAATTTTATATTAAATTTATATAATAAAATATACTTTTATATATATTAAGTAATAAAATTTATAGGGTTCATTTAATATCATAAAGATAATATGATAGGTATTATTAAAGTAAGTTATTACACGTAATAAAATATGTTTGTATCACATATTTATTTGATAAAATAATATCTATAATGATAGTAAGTAAAAGTTGTATTATTTTGTAATAATAATTATTATTATAAAAATATTAATATTTATAATTACTAAGATGACATTATGATAAAACGATAATTTTAATTATGATTACTTTTATATTTACGATAATTTTTAATATTATTTTTAAAATAATAATTCTATTTAAAATAATAATAATAATGATATTTTATAGTAACAATGACATTTCTATTAAAATGATAATTTTTGTTAAAATGATAGTTTTAATACTAACGATACTTTTAATAATAATAGTAATGATAAAAATAATAAGAACAATAATTTTATCTAAATCAATATCTTATAATATTTTAATTTCATCAAGATACTCTTACCCATTATTTCCTAATCGTTTCGTTTAATAGCTTTTAATCGTCTTTTATATCATGTTCATAATAATGATAATAATAGTAATCAAAATAATTAGGTGTTACAAATATTTCTTTTAATTACACTAATATTAATAATGATAGTTAATATAACATTATTAACGAATAATACTAATAATTATCTTAATGATAATATAGTAATAATAATAATAACAATAACAATAACCATTTTTAAATAATGATATATATATTAATAATGATAATAATAATAATAATAATAATAATAATAATAATAATAATAATAATAATAATAATAATAATAATACCAATAATAATAATAATAATAATAATAATAATAATAATAATAATAATAATAATAATAATAATAATAATAATAATTGGATAATAATAATAATACTAATTATAACTTTAACGATAATAACGATAGTAATAATAAAAAAAATAACAATTTTTAATGATAAATTCCTTTTATTGATAAAGATAATAATAATGATAATAATAAGATAAAACTAGAACGACGATAAAAACGACGATAATAATAATCATTTTTAATAAAAATATCGAAAATTCAATTGATTATAACTTCTAATCCGTTCATCGAAACCATTCGATATCTAAAGGAAAAGTTCTTAATTTTTCGCTAGCTTTCCAAGGACATGCATATCTTATACCTTATCTCAACTGCAAGTGTAACTAATTCAAGATTCAACCTAACCTGTTTAAGGACAATATCAAAAGTACGAGCATGCATAATCCTAAATACTCGAGCACTAGTCAGGGATACACTATTAGTATGTAAAAGTTAAATTATGAGTACTCACGTATCAATATTGAGATTCAATATTGCAGGAAAGGTACGTAGATGCAACGGAAATGATAAACACTATATTAACCTCACGAGCATACCCATGAATCATACTCAATCACCTCCATAGCTATAACCCATAATTTCCTTAATCCTATCCCACTCGAAAAACAATTTCGAAATCACTCGGACAGCACTCCATCGTAATATTTTATGTATACTAATAATATCTTGAAATAATACGGAGTAAATATATATATGTAAATCGATTGAGATAGTTTAGAGAAAAATATTTTCAAGTTTCTATGAAATAATGAAACCTATTGAATTCTATTTATAATAGATTTTTGAATTATTAAAGTGAATTATTAAAGTATGAATTATTAAAGTGAATTATTAAAGTATGAATTATTAAAGTGAATTATTAAAGTATAATTAAGTAGATTATTAAAGTATGAATTATTAAAGTGAATTATTAAAGTATGAATTATTAAAGTATGAATTATTAAAGTTAAAGTAAAGTAAAAATAAAGTAAAGGTAAAGTTTAAGTATAGTAAAAGTATAAAACTATGTACGTATAATACGCGTATAAATATATATAATATTAATTTAAATCGTTATATATATTTAATAAAATAAAATATAAATATCGTTATCTTTATCATACTAGTTAAGTAATGAGTTGTCAAAAGTGGTTCTAGATATTTATAAAAGTTATATACGTTTTAATAATAAAGTTCTTTTTAAACTGAAAACGTTTTTGTACATTTGAAACTAAATAGATCAATCGAGTCTTTATGAGATTCAATCTTCCACTATCCTTTGTCTAGTTCTCAATGATTGACAATTTGTTCTTATTTATAAATCACTTTACCATTTTTCGAATATTGTTAAAATGGAAAGATTTCTCAAATCAACATGGGCCTTTCAACAGAGACTTGTAATCATAATTCAATATATCTGATAATTCAATCATTTGATCTTATCTTCTAATTTCATTGATAAACATTTTGAAACAGATACAATCATATAAAGTATTTAATCTAATATTTTGTTTACGTTTCAAGTTATAATATATATATACACATATACATATATAATCATATTCGTTTAATGGTTCGTGAATCGTTGAAACTTGGTCGAGGTTGAATGAATGTATGAACATAGTTTAAAATTCTTGAAATTTAACTTAACAAATATTGCTTATCGTGTCGGAAACATATAAAGATTAAAGTTTAAATTTGGTTGGAAATTTCCGGGTTGTCACATGGTTCATGTGGTTGGTTATCGATTAGGAGGAGAACAGATAGATAAAGAAAAGTACCAGTTGGATACAAATGTAATTTATGCTGCAACTTCAAATTATGATTTATGGTTGTTTCAAATACAAAATAATGCCTAGTTCGACCAGTGTAGAGATACCAGCTGTTTTTCCCAGATTCAATGCATAACGGGGTGATTGATGGTAGTTTTGAGGGTTTCATGGTGATTCAACACAATAGAAATGGCAACCGTTAACAGTAATAGTATAGGTGGTGGCGTATGTGGTGGTTGATGTTGAGGTGATGGTGGTTGATCGAAACAAGAAACAAATGGGTTGATAGATGGTATGTTGGTGGGTGTTGTTTAATTGAATATATATATATATATATATATATATATATATATATATATATATATATATATATATATATATATATATATATATATATATATATATATATATATATATATTATATCTAACAAATGGGTTTATTTCGGTTTGTCAACGGAAGTAGAAACAAGGATGATCGAATAATATGGTGATGAATATCGTGAATAGTGGAGGAGAAGGGTGGTGCTCGATTATTGAAGTGGTGGTTCTCGGACGTACAAGAGTGAACAGAAAAATATAATGATAGATTGGTTATGATTGATCATACTTGTAACTATGTATATATATCTAACATAGATTAGATATTAGAAAGTGAAAGGAAACAGAAAACATTATAATATTAAAAGGGGAATAGTAATCTCAAATAAATATCATACACAGTTAGCAGCCGGACCCTATTGAGCTTTTAAATTACGGAGTATTATATCGTGCTCCTTTGCAAACAGTTACGGATAAATTTAATTCAAGAAAAATCTCAAATTTTTACCTTAAGTTTCTTTAATTATTCCAGTCATTAATGTATAAAAGTGGTCATTAATTATTAAATAAAAATTAACCCAATTATGAGCGCTCAATCCCAAGTAAAATATGAAAAGTGTTAAAATTAAATAATTAGATCCTAAATATATTTTTAATGAGCCTATTATTTATATTACTCATATTCAAATCACTGTTTTTAAAATAATATAAGTTCGAATTTAACTTGCTTAAATAACCATCGATTGATGAACGAGTGCTACTAGCGTTTATTAAATAAATTCAAAATCATATATATATATATATATAGATTTATAGTAAGATCATATATTATTTTATTTACACAAATGAATTAAATCATATAAGTTTCTATTACAAATTAATATATATATTTAAATATATATGTATTTATTTACAGAAGTGGTTCGTGAATCGTCGGGAATAGTCGAAGGTCAAATGAATTCATGAAAAATAGTTCAAATAATTTGAGACTCGGTTTAATAGACTTTGCTTATCGTGTCAGAATTCTTATAAAGATAAAGTTTAAATTTGGTCGAAAATTTCCGGGTCGTCACACTATTTTCACCCGAATTTTTAACGGGCCTTATCTTCTCGCTCGGTGCGAGTTAAATTTTTCCGAGACCACCGTTCAACTCGAAATAATTTTACGAACACAACGCGACTAACTATACGCGAAACGGACATCGTTAAAAAAATACTAAATATTTTGGGTTATATTTCATACATATATATACACGTACAACAAACAACCCAACCTATTAGATATATTCGGTACTAAATAACGTATATCCAAATTCGGCCGCGCGTTGAATACAACCGCAGCAACGTGCGGTCAAATTTTTTACTAGTTATTATTATTATTATTATTATTATTATTTATTGTTAAAAGGAGCAAATGACACACCCTATGACTCACACATATTTATTTAACTAAAATTTTATGTAAATATGTGGACTTACTTTATATGAAATGATATATGATGATATGAAATACGCGGAGTATGATTCATACATTCATATATGTAAGTATGTAGCATTAACAAAGCTTAAAGATAAAATGTGAAATGTTACTTCACCATTTTCTTAAACATAATTTAACATCATCAGTTATAAAAATTTATAGTTGTATTTAACGCAAGCTAACCTTTAATGCCATTTTTCAGTTGTGGGTTGTTGGCTAGATCCGAGATCACGTCGACGCATGTGCATGCTCCATTTATGTTCACGATAATAACACGTGGAATGGCGTTTCCTTTAGACCACCAGTACCGACGTATTCAAATTTTAAATAAGTATACCACTTCTGGTTTAACAAAAAGTATACTCCGTAACTTATAAAATTGCAAGTGGTATCCGTTGGATTATAACCGACTTGTTAAAATTGTTTCAATTTCAACTGTTATTTAGCAGAAAGGAAAGTCGTGGAAAACCGCTTTTATCGAGGCGTAGAAGACGTGAGTGACGGTGATCTAGCGACGGTAACACAACTAATAATAGTAGGACGGCGTTTGTCAACTAAGTGACAGAGGGGAGAATGACATTTAAGTATTATTCGACCGATCATAATTTAACATGAATATATTTATATTACTAATTTATCTTTTTTCCACTCAAGTTTCAATTATATTCAAATCACTCAACTCATATTTAAGAATCACCACTATTTATCTTCACTCCATAACATTATCACGTCAAAGTAAGAAATCAGTTTTTATAGGAAAAAAAAAATTCATCATCTGACTCCACGCCACTTGTTAAAATACAATGCAAATTTAGAATAATATAGAATTAGTATATGTATATGGGTAAAATATCTAGATATTAATATGTATCTAGATATTAAAATGTAAAGAAAAATCTAGATATTTATGTGTGTAAGAAATATCTAGATATTTATATGTATAAAAATATCTAGATATTTATATATATCCATGAAAATATCTAGTTTCTAGAAACTTCCATGGAGTACTATAAATAGGGGTGAGAGTTTCATTTGTGTTGTGAGAGTTGTGAGGAAGTAAGAAGAGTGTGAGTTAGAGAAGAGAAAATTATAAGTAAGTAATATTGTAATTGTATTTTGTATTAATAAAAGTGTTCTTTGTTAAGTTTCCCGATTAAGCCTTAGTTTGTGTTTAAGTTCTTAGTGCACTTGTGTTATTTTTATTATATGGTCGGCTCTGCCGCCTAAGTGATACATGGTCGGTTATACCGCCTAAATGATATATGGTCGACACTGTCGCCTAAGTACTATTGTGCACTAAGAATTCATAAAATTAAAGGCTAATCAACGTCAAAGTGTTGGTGTAGTGAGTCTAGTATAGTCTAGATCCTCTATAGTGGGTGTGTTGGGCTCGTCGAAGCTTCCAACAAGTGGTATCAGAGCAGGTCGTTCGGGACCATTTCTAGTGGAGGAAATCGGTAAACGTTGGACGTTTACATCGACTTGTTTTCACCAAGGCTCTAAGGGAGATTCTATCGGAGCACAGTTAGGAACTGTGAAAGCTCATCGGTCTGGGACCAAGCTTATTGGACGTTGGACGTCATGATGGCAGATCTTGCAAGTACGAGCAGTGGAATCAAGAGTCTCAATAACCACAACTATGGTTATTGGCGGACTTGTATAGAATCTTACCTACAAGGACAAGATTTATGGGAAATAGTTGCTGGTAGTGACACAACGCCTCCACCGAAAGAAAATGTTGAAGCCTTGAGAAAATGGAACATCAAGGCCGGGAAGGCTTTATTTATATTGAAGACTACAATCGAGGAGGATCTATTGGAGCACATCCGTGACGAGAAAACACCAAAGGCAGCTTGGGAAACTTTTGAAAAATTATTTTCAAAGAAGAATGAAGCACGCCTCCAGCTCTTGGAAAATGAGCTCGCGGGTATCTCACAAGGAAGTCTATCTATTTCTCAGTATTTCACCAAGGTGAAATCTATCTGCCGTGAGATATCTCAACTTGCTCCTGAAGAGAAAGTGAGTGAAGCAAGGATGAAGAGAATTATCATCCACGGCCTAAGATCCGAGTATAATGGATTTATAGCCGCTGTGAGAGGATGGCCTACTCAACCATCATTAATAGAGCTGGAGAATTTATTGGCTAACCAAGAGGCATTAGCCAAGCAGATGAATGAAGTGAGCATAAAAGACGGAGAAAATGCACTTTTCACCAATAAGAAGAAAGCAACATCTCGAAGACAAGAGGCGATGAAAGAAAGTAAGACATATGGGTGGAAGGGTCACCCAAAATCAAAAGGCAACGCTTTAGGGGGAGCTCAACAAGGAAGAAGAGATCATCGCCAACAATACGGGGAAAATGATAAGAGAAAGAATGATGAATGCTTCAATTGTGGCAAGAAGGGTCATTTTGCTCGAGATTGTAGATTCTCCAGAAGGCGAACTTTCGAAGAAAATGTGTCCGCCGCAAGAGATGAGAAGAAAGAGGTCACATTCGAAGCAACCATTAATGAGGAAACATGGGATGCAGAAGCTGGACTCTCTGTTGAAGCTGACATAAATGATCAAGCTCTTACAACAACTTTAAAGTCAAAAATAAACTACAAAGATGATTGGATCATCGATTCTGGGTGCTCAAATCATATGACCAACGATGAGACAAAGCTGCAAGAAATGGAGGATTACAAAGGAAAGAGAGTCGTGTTGACAGCCAACAATTCAAGGTTATCTATTTCTCACATTGGAAAGACAATAATTCCAAATTAAGGCGACTCTCAAAAGCTCCAACTCGAGAAGGTGTATCTTGTCCCTGGCCTAAAGAAGAATTTACTATCAGTACCACAATTGACAGCAGAAGGGAATTATGTGCTCTTTGGACCAGAAGATGTGTCAGTATTCAAGAGAGTGAAGGTGGTTGGCAATCCAATTATGCAAGGAAGAAGAATAGAGTCGGTCTATGTACTATCTGCTGAAACATCATATGTGGATAAGACTCGAAAAAATGAGAATGCTGATCTTTGGCATGAACGTCTTGGGCATGTGGGCTACAATAAGTTAAAGGAGATGATGGTGAAATGCATAGTAAATGGGCTTCCTCAAATTGATATCCGAACAGATACAATATGTGCTGGATGTCAATTTGGAAAAGCTCACCAATTGCCATTCAAGGAGTCACAACATCAGTCCAAGACACCACTAGAGCTCATACACTCAGATGTCTTCGGCCCAGTGAAACAAACATCACTTGGAGGTATGAAATATATGGTGACATTCATTGATGACTTCTCAAGATATGTGTGGGTTTACTTCATGAAGGAGAAGTCGGAGACTTTTCTGAAGTTTAAAGAGTTCAAGAACAAGGTAGAAAGTGAGCTCAATAATAAGATTCGATGCTTACGCACAGATAATGGAGGAGAATATTTATCAACCGAGTTCAATATCTATCTTGAGAAGCACAAGATCAGAAGGCAATTAACTTGCCCTAATACTCCACAACAGAATGGAGTGGCAGAACGTAAGAATCGTCATCTTACTGAAACTTGTCGAAGTATGCTTCATGGTAAGAATGTACCAGGAAGATTTTGGGCCGAATGTATGAGGACGGCTTCATACGCGATTAACAGACTCCCACAAACAAAGTTGGGATATATTTCACCATATGAAAGATTATGGAAGATCAATCCAACCGTCAACCATCTCAAGGTGTTTGGATGTGTATGCTACGTCTTTGTACCAGATCATCTACGAAGCAAATTTGATAAGAAGGCAATTCGGTGCATTTTTGTCGGTTATGATGATTCAAGAAAAGGTTGAAGATGTTGTGATCTAAATACTGGAAAGTGTCATACTTCAAGAAATGTGGTATTTGATGAAGCTTCTTCATGGTGGTCACCTCAAAAGATAGAGCTTCCAGAATCTCATGGATTAGAAGAAGGTCCGGAAGAAAAAGAAGAGCCTAAAGAGCAGATACTGGATCCAATAAAAGAAGGAGAAGGGTCGTACTCTAAGGAAAAGATTCCATGAAAAACTGGGGTACATCAATCTACATCCGAAGAGGTTCGTCCAAGCCAAGTGGATGCCGAGGAGCATGTGCAAGAATTACGGAGATCAACAAGGTCGAGGAAACCTAATCCGAGGTATGTCAATGCTGCTCATGTGAATGAATCAATACCTATTGAGCCTTCCACTTATGAAGAAGCAGCACAAAGTCAAGAATGGCAGAAAGCGATGGAAGAAGAAATTAATGCACTAAAAGAAAACCAGACATGGAGTTTAGTTCCAAAGCCAAAAGATGTAAAACCAATATCTTGTAAATGGGTTTACAAGGTGAAGACTCGATCAGATGGCTCCATTGAAAGGTATAAAGCTCGACTTGTTGCTAGAGGTTTTTCTCAACAATATGGGCTGGATTATGAAGAAACGTTTAGTCCAGTGGCGAAGATCACAACAATTCGAGTTCTACTAGCTTTAGCTGCTAGCAAATCTTGGAAGTTATGGCAGATGGATGTCAAGAACGCTTTCTTACATGGAGAACTTGACAAAGACATTTATATGGAGCAACCAAGAGGCTTTGAGAACAAGATCCATCCTGAGCATGTCTGCAAATTAAATAAAGTACTATACGGCTTGAAGCAGGCTCCAAGAGCTTGGTACGGGAAGATTGGCGAGTTCTTAGTACAAAGCGGTTTCACAGTTGCTCCTTCAGATTCTAGTTTATTTGTGAAACAAGATCAAGGAAAACTAGCCATAGTGCTAGTATATGTGGATGACTTAATCATCACGGGAGATCACTATGAGGAGATCCAAAGAACAAGAGAGAATCTGTCTATCAGATTTCATATGAAGGAGCTTGGAGAACTCAAACATTTTCTTGGACTCGAAATAGAGCAGAAAATAGAAGGATTATTTCTGGGACAACAGAAATATGCGCGAGATCTTTTACAAAAGTACGGAATGCTTAATTGCAAACCTATCTCAACTCCGATGGATCCGAATACAAAACTACGAGCAGATGAAGGAAAAAGTCTTCAAGATGTTACCATGTATCGAAAGATGGTCGGAAGTCTTATTTATCTCACACTAAGCCGGCCAGATATATCTTATGCAGTTGGAGTGGTTAGTCAATACATGAGCAATCCGAAGAAGCCTCACCTTGATGTTGTACGACGCATCTTAAGGTATGTTAAAGGCACTATTAACTTTGGTATTTTATACAAGAAAACAAAAGAATGTCACGTGACTGGATATTGTGACGCCGATTACGCTGCAGACTATGATACACGACGGTCAACAACTGGATACATGTTTAGTCTTGGATCGGGAGTAATATCATGGTGCAGCAAGAGACAACCAACAGTATCCTTGTCAAGCACTGAAGCAGAATATCGATCGGCAGCATCAGCAACACAAGAAATTATGTGGTTGAAGCAACTAATGGAAGATCTTCATCAATCAACAGATTATCAAGTAAAGCTTTTCTGCAATAACCTATCAGCTATTCGTCTAGCAGAAAATCCAGTCTTTCATGCGAGAACAAAACATATAGAAGTGCACTATCACTATGTTCACGAGAAGGTCCTTGAAGGAGAGATCAAGATGATGCCAACAAAGACAGATGAACAGGTTGCAGATATATTCACCAAGAGCCTAAGTAAACCGAAGTTTACAAAATTCAGAGAAGCACTTGGAATGGTCTGCAAGACATCGTTGGAAGAAAATTTGCATTGAGGGGGAGTGTTAAAATACAATGCAAATTTAGAATAATATAGAATTAGTATATGTATATGGGTAAAATATCTAGATATTAATATGTATCTAGATATTAAAATGTAAAGAAAAATCTAGATATTTATGTGTGTAAGAAATATTTAGATATTTATATGTATAAAAATATCTAGATATTTATATATATCCATGGAAATATCTAGTTTCTAGAAACTTCCATGGAGTTAGGGGTGGTCAGTATTTGGTTTGAAACCGTGGAACCCGAAAACCAAACCGAAACCAAACCGGAAAAAAACCAAACCGAATTTGAAAAACGGTTTTCGGATCGAGTCAAACCGAAACCGAATTTGAATTCGGTTTTCGGTTTTGAAAATTCTGAATTCGGTTTAACCGAAAACCGAATTCAAAACCGAATTCAAAATTTTTATATATTTAATTTGTATATTTATGTTTTAATGTCATTATAATTTGGGACTCAATCAATAAAATATGTTCTCACCCATATAACGATTTGGTAACTCACATTATAATTAAGTTACTCAAATTATTATGTTCTTCTTCTTAATAACAGAAGTGGTAAACGTCATAATTAAGCTGTAAATATTAATAAATAATCGAATTCATGAAAATTTAATAGTACGTCATTGTTTTAGGATACAAATAACTAAGGCATCAGTAACGTCACAATTAAACTACCATCGTTCTCAGTTTTTTCATAATATTCGGTTTTAACCGAAAACCGAACCGAATCCGAATTTGAATTCGGTTTTCGGTTCGGTTCGGTTTTAACTTTGAATTCGATTTTCGGTTCGGTTTTCGGTTTTGCGCAAAAAAAAAATCAAAACCGAATACACCGAACCGAATAAACCGAACAAACCGAAAACCGAACCGATGAACACCCCTACATGGAGTAGTATAAATAGGGGTGAGAGTTTCATTTGTGTTGTGAGAGTTGTGAGGAAGTAAGAAGAGTGTGAGTTAGAGAAGAGAAAACTTATAAGTAAGTAATATTGTAATTGTATTTTGTATTAATTAAAAGTGTTCTTTGTTAAGTTTCCCGATTAAGCCTTAGTTTGTGTTTAAGTTCTTAGTGCACTTGTGTTATTTTTATTATATGGTCGGCTCGGCCGCCTAAGTGATACATGGTCGGTTATACCGCCTAAATGATATATGGTCGACACTGTCGCCTAAGTACTATTGTGCACTAAGAATTCATAAAATTAAAGGCTAATCAACGTCAAAGTGTTGGTGTAGTGAGTCTAGTATAGTCTAGATCCTCTATAGTGGGTGTGTTGGGCTCGTCGAAGCTTCCAACACCACTGTCACGATTAAAAATGGTCTATCGAAATAGTCGGGTTCATTACAACAAGAACAACAACAATACTCAATCCCACATGTATAGGCCGAATAGGGTATGGGGAGGTAAGAAATCAGTTTTTATAAAATAAAAAAAAAAATAAAAAAAAAAAATCAGATTCATCATCTGACTCCACGCCACTGTCACGGTTAAAAATGGTCTATCGAAATAGTCGGGTTCATTACAACAACAACAACAACAACAACAACAACAACAACAACAATACCCAATCTCACATGTATAGGGTATGGGGGGATGTGAGACGTAGAAAATCTTTCCTCTATCCTAGAATAGAGAGAAATCATTTCTTTACCTCGAGTAAAACACTCCCAAGATTAGAGAAAGTCCTCCCTCTCTCTGTTCGACGGATAAAGAGATTGCTTTCAAATAGACATGAGGAAAAAAAAAGATAAATATATAAATAAATATATAATAATAAAATAAAATAAAAAAAATAAAAATAAATAAAAAACGCGCCATGAAAATAGTGGAATCAAATTTTCATGGGTTTTACATCATGCCTTGAGTTCACTTTAAGCTCTAAGCGGCATTCAAGTCGTCAATAAATCGACGCATGTTGTTGGCTCACTTAATAGAGCTGTATAAAAAAGAAAAAGAAAATAAAATACTTGCATATTATGAAAAAATAAATTGATGATTTTTATTATTTTCAAGTAGAAGTAGGGATGTAAACGGGTATGAGAAAAGTTAGAACTCGATTAAACTAATTTAAAATTTAAAGTATTTGAACTCAACCAGTTTGACAAATTTCAAGTTCAACTTCTTTTTTCTTTTTTTTTCTTTTTTTTAGTTTTCAGAGGAAACCTCCTTTGAACCATTCAGACTTGCCTAACTGGTCACCAAGTTGCCCAATGAAGCACACCACCCGAGTTCAATTCCTGGCTATGCCAAATTGTTCAAAAAGGAAGTGTGACAAGAGGGTGCGCATAATGCGCAATTCACCCGGTACCAGATCTCGCGCTCGGGGCTTGATTACCCGAGGCTTTACCTTCTATGAAGGAGCCAATGTGCTCGTTCAAATGAGGGTATCCTCGCTTACCAAAAAAAAAAAAAAAAAAAAAAACTCCTTTGCACCAACTACGTTAGGTACGCACTAGTGACAAAAAAAACCCTGGGTGACAAGCCTCCGAGCGACAAGACCCGTAATCGGGTGTATTTTACACATTGGCGCC
Organism: Rutidosis leptorrhynchoides; assembly: GCF_046630445.1. Taxonomy (NCBI): domain Eukaryota; kingdom Viridiplantae; phylum Streptophyta; class Magnoliopsida; order Asterales; family Asteraceae; genus Rutidosis; species Rutidosis leptorrhynchoides. The sequence continues at coordinate 28,834,054 of NC_092335.1, forward strand.
CCCTCCAATCAAGAGCCCATTTTAATTCGATCTTTAATGTTACCAAGATTCGAACTTGAGTCTCCTGCTTCACGGGAAACTTGGTGGCCAATGGGTTATGCCAAAGTGGTTTTAGTTTGACTTCTTTATAGTACTATAAGAGTAAAAAATAATAGTTGTTATTTTATATTTTTAGAAACAAGTTAATGGCAACCTTGAGGGTTGTCGTTTTTTACGCATAAAACACTTGTACAATCAAGCAACCGTCACCATAAAGTTTATAACTATCGTATACAAGCATTTTAAGTGTGTTAACGACAACCCTTAATTCTCTCGATAGCAAAATCCTTATTTTTCTAATCCTTAAGAGTTTTTCAGTTTGTTCAGTTTTCCGATGACCAAAGTTTGTGCAGTCGTTCTCCAGCATTATCACCAACATTCTCTTGATGCGGTTTCGTTTCGCTGGTTGCACAAGTTTTCATACACCTCGTGGATGAGGAAAAAGCACCCAAATTTATTTTGTAGGTTGTAGCCCATTTGATGAAACGTGTGTACTCACAAGATCAAACGCCAGATGTGTTTGTGTTCGATATGCAGGCCATGCAGATAGTCTCGATTCAAAATCTTTGTGCTATCAGAGCATTCATATAAGTGAGCAAAAAACCCATTATAAAATTCTCTTTGGTCCCAACTGAGATCCATAAGCACATACGGAGTAAGTTGCAGAGTGAAGGACGAAGGAATGATAAGTTATATGGCACAATCAATAACGAACATAAACAATGGTAGATAAAAACATACCCTCACATAATAACTCCCAACTGTCAGTATGATTCAGTAGCATATTTGATCCACACCTCAAAGGAAACATAATAACTTTTGGTTCTCTACTAAAAACAACAAAACTGAAAACAATGTCAAATTGACAATACCACTGTAACTGTAGCTAATGCTAAAGCTTAGATGATTCCAATCTTGTTTGCAACATCCAAAGCGTCATAATCTGGAGTTAAGCGAACGTATGCTTTTTTGGTTCCGTCAGGTCTGCGATACATCATAAAAAAAAACGTAAACAATGAGCACACTAATGCATACTCGCCAAATAAAAGTCCAAACAAACATAAAAAAATGGTTATAGATAAATGCAAGAGTTGATAAACAGAACGATTAATATGTGTACATTAACTTAATATTCTAAATTTTTCATGGGGGAGAAACTATTCTAGTTATATAATAAAATTCCCAAAAAAGATTACTCATTTACTTATTAAATGGCTGATTTGGATTATGCTTTATCTCAAACAGGTCAGCTACAAATAAAAATAAGCAGAAAGAAACAGCTAAAATGAACCAAACAACTCAAATTAGTTGGTTAATATAGCAATAACAGGCTTTAAGTGGTAGTCAAATTAACGGCCTTACATATTTATGACAAGAAATATACCTGATTAGAGTGTTCACTTTCTTGGTTTGGATGTCGTACATCTTCTTCACCGCAGCTTTAATCTTTTTCTTATCAGCACGAATATCAACAATGAAAACAAGTGTGTTGTTATCTTCAATCTTTTTCATTGCTGATTCTGTAGTCAACGGATACTTAAGAATCTGATAATGGTCCAATTTGTTTCTGGGAGGTGCACTGATTCGAGGATACTTTGGGTTCCTGTCAGTCTTCAATGTCTTTGGGCGGTGAAAGGTAACCTTGGTTCGGATCTTCTTTGCCTTCTTTTTGAAGGTTGAACCAGTCTTCACAGCCTTGGCTGTCTTCAAAGCTTGTGACTTTGCATCACCTTTCTTCATGGTATCTGCAGTTTAAAAAGATACAAGTTTTAGCATAACTAATAATAGGATATGCAAGTGAAGTTCTTTCAACATAAATAACAAAATGATATACAAATAAATGGGGTAAACTGCCAATCAATAGACTCCTAGAAAAACATCTAAGAATAATTTTCTTACCTACAGAATAAAGAACAAATAAGTCACTTAAAGAAGCGTAATTGAACAGAAATGTAAACAATACATTAATATTAACAGTAAGCTTATGACATCATGAAGATTTTGAGATTAGCAGGGCAAATGGCTCCGCAAAGGGTGATGATATATCCAACAAGGTTTTTGATAAATCCACTCAAATTGAGCATTACTTGTTTGTACAGTACAATCTGTCCATGCACAGAATGAGTGCATTTATCGAAATATTTGTTGGATATATCACTACCCGCAAATTAAAAAACATTGCATGTTTACTAAACCGCTAAAGATTAAAAAACAGTATACTGATCATTCAACATCAAGTCATCAACATAGATATACAAAACTATTAGTGTTCAAAATTTCTAATAAATGATTCGAATCACACATCATTACATCAAATTTATTCTACCCAAACTGTTATAATAAAAAAAAATAAAAAAAATACGGAGTACAGTTTATTTCATGATCCAATTACGAAGTTAACACCAATTAATGAAAATGAAAAACTGAAACCACTAATTATCTCATTGTAGGTGCGGCATTAAAAGCATTACACAGAAAATATGATTTTCGCCATTCGGAACACTAAATTAGATGTTAATTTCTCAATAGCTGAAATTACATGCATATAAGTAAATTAAAGAGTGATGGAATTACATAATAAGCGCTTAGATTGTAAAAAAAAAAAAGCATACCTTTAGGTGCCATTGCTACTCCAACAACAGATTAACTGAAATTAGTAAAACTGTAAAGCAAACAAATTAGAAGATAGATTTAAATAAGTCTATAATCACGTAGACGTGTAACATACAAATTGTAACTATTAAATAAGTGTGCGAGATATTACCCTGCAAAACGATGACGAGGAAGAGTTGCGGCAGCTAGGGTTTCGAGTACAGTGAGATGATATTTATAAGTAGGCAAAACAAATAGTTTAAATGGGCCACAGGGTTTTAGTAGGTATGTTTATTTGCGTTGGGGCCCAATTATTAAGCCCAGTAGCCTACTGGGAAGTCAGTACTCACTGTGAGATAGAGATTCTTATACTGAAAATTTTGTGGGATGCTAGATGGAATAAAATTTTTATATATGATAGTATACATAAGAAATCAAAGAGTGAAAAGTGAAAAAAAGTACTTGTAGGACATTGTTATGTCAAGTTGTCAATGCAAAAGTTGTTCACGACATGTTTGTTATCGATTGATACTGAATTATTCGAGGAGAAGTTCGTTTGTTTAGAAGGGAACCAATATTAACATAATATTTTGTATTTTTGTTAATACAGACTTTAATCTAAGATAGTCTATTGAATGGATTATGATGTCTTCTTAAATCTAAGTTTTGTACATTACTAGCATCATATTTTGAGGTTGTTAAGAAAATGGTCGGAAACGGCCACGAGATGACAAATTTTATGTTATGTACATTTGAGTAAAAATATTTGCCGTCCTCAAATAGGCTGAACCTGAGAATTTTCATCTTTTTAATTGACAAATAACGGATTCTATTTGTATCTTTTGTTCACATTCTTTTTTCCTAAGGGAATGATAACATGGTTATAGTTAAGAACGTAAATTGAGGAAGGATAAGCAGCTACTTGTAAACATGCAAGTATAAAGCTAAACTTTTATTTGTTAAGCATTGCATAAGCCATTCAAGTAGAGAATAAACTTAATACATCAATACTTTTATCAGGTATAATAGTCAATACAACCACAATGATTTGTACCACACTGGAATTAGACATCCAAAACGACATAAAAGTATTGCATAACATATCGCTGTCAAAAACATCAAGTCATTATTGCTCTGATGACATACCAAAATCGGGCTTACGCACTAAGAAAAACTTTAAGAACATTACATAATTGTATATGAAATACAACTTTTCCAAAAATAAGTACCACATGTATAATCATTAACCAGCACAACCTCAGGGTCTGCCACCTCTGTTTCTCCTAGAAGTAACTGTTGTCCAGCCATCGGTATCCACTACTGGTGTGGGTGCTCGTGCAGGTGTTTGTGCCGGCTCATTACGAGTCATGCCTGGAGTATTTAAAGATGGGTCAAGCTCATCTGCCATTTCCATTGACTCGTCCCCTGAACTTGATGCTGAATCTGAAGAATCATCATCATCACCACCATTTACAACCTATCAAGTTGCATGAGTAATAAAATCACATTATATTATCAGTTACAGAGCATGATGAAATCAGCGTATTCAATTTTCTAGTTGGGTGCGATTGGCAGGTTGGGTAACATATCAGAATGTCTATGGGTCAACACTGGTAGTTTATGTAAGGGGGGAACAGGGTCAGATTTATACATAGATACTTAGATACAAGAAATAATACATTGAGATATCATTACATATCAGCATTTCATCAGAATATATGCATTCAATGTTGTAAAAATCGGATTTGATCGCAGATTAAACAGCGATCAATCATTTTTAGAGGCCCGATCAGATTAATCAAAATCGGTCAACCCTTGGTGAACGAGGATTAATCAGGATTAGTCGGTCAACATCTGATTGATCGATCATAGTAGCGATTAATCGGACACCATAAATCGGAGATTAGCCGGATTAATCGGGATTAATACGTCATGGTAGTGATTAATAGTTCAAAATAGGCCAAAGTCAAGCTTAATCATACTTGGTCAACATTCGATTAATCCCGGACTTGCCAACATCCCGACCAATTACTCCCTCCAACATCCCGACCAATTACTCCCTAATTACTGTTTTCTGCAACCTTGTATGCATTGACAATAATGCACTTAAACTGTCTTTAGACCCACGGGAACTATCTTTGAGAAATCATTATCCATACTGACTCATTTACAAGTAAACAATGAAGCTAAATTTAGACCCACGTGAACTATTTTTGAGAAATCATCATCCAAATTGACCCATTTAAAAGTAAACTAACGCTACGTTTAGCAGACATATTCCAGCCAGCATGCTATTGCACCTAGCGCGCAGACTATCATGGCGTCTTGGGTCTTAATATCAATGTCACATATACTATATAGCAAAACAAAGTTACCCAACAGTAATTCAAATTGATGCTTTTATTTTCGTAATAGTGGAGAACTCCCATTATACTGATAAAAACTTCTAAGAAACAGAACAATAACATTTCATGCCAACAAAACCAAGACAGCGTATCTTGAAAAATATGCTATTTATACAGAATAAGTAACTTAAGGAATACATGTCGTGTTTTAGTTGAAATGAAGATTGTCTAAGATTATGAAAAGCTAATGAAATTCACATAGTACCTGCATCCGATGATTAGTTGTAGGAATTGATTGCCTTAGTCGTTCGATTGAGATAAAGTTACCTTCCAAACATTCTTCATGCATGATCATCAGATTATCTGATATCTGATTAAAAAAAGAGTACGATAAGATAGACAAATCAGCTAAAAGCCTAAAAAACAAGAAAAATGACATATGAACAATCTAATAAAAAACACATTGAAAGATAAAACGTTGAAAGACCAACATATAAGAGTGCAATTCTTTACAGTAATATATAAACTTTAGAAAAGTTTGAAACAATGACAATGAAAGAAATATGCATGACCCGTTCACGTCAAGAACATGACATACAAAGAAGAGTCTTACCTCCTCAATGCTACCATCGTCAATCTCAGTATTAAGAGAGAGCATAAAATCATCAAGCAAATTCTCCAAGTCGTCGACATATAACGCTTCTGTAAAACAGACAAATTTATTAAGACAGAGACAGAAAAGGATGCAAGTTTTAAAGTTTAATGAACTCAAAAACCTTAATGAATACGTGTTTTAAAAACAAGAATTATACATTAAGAAGCAGTATCGGCTAATCATCATATAAAACTTGATTGTTGAAACAGAAACCAACTAATGCGCACCAAATTGCCATTATTTATATGCATATACAAATATACAATTTATATTCCAAACAGAAAATAATAAAGTTTTATTGTAAAATGTACCAGCAGGTCTAATTAGCCAATGATAGATATCAGCAGCAAGCTGTTGAGCTTTGTGTCGAGTATCACGCCCACCCCATTCGTTCTGAATAGCCATCTGAAGTGCACTCCATCTACCTAATAGCAGATCAATTCCTTCTCTAAGCTGATTAACAGCCTCAGCTGTCAGTTGTGCAGGTACCACCATTGCAGTGAAAACACCTACAAGACTCTAACTAAACCTTGACATTGATTTGTGATCAACAAATTGACAACCATATAGTAATCAAGGTGAAAAATATTGTAATAATTGCAAAGCGAAATAACATGAATCAACATAAAACTTAGCCATATTGAAATTAAGATACACGTGGTTACATATATACGTTCATAAGTAATTAAAGATAAATTGAATTAACGTGTAGTAGATGATGACTTACTGATTATAGCTAACTGTGATATAGGGTTTGAAAAGTTACGAGGAGCTGGATGGAGAAAATGGAAGCAGCAGCGGCTACAAAGCTTTTGTAAACAGAGGTGGGATTAGAGATTTAGAGTACGATTTTGGTGTGTGAAGAAAGGGCGCAGATGTGAATTAGAAATGGCAGAGTTGGGCCTATTTGTGTATATACTCCGACCCAACAAGACTACTAACCCAATAATTTGGGCCTTATTTTAGTCGTAAGTCCTAACATACCGTAAATTTTTAGCATTTAATCGAAAGCTCGCAAACTCTGTGTTTTTAGCATAAAATCGAAAGCTCGCAATTTGGGCCTTATATTAATTTTTTGGGATTTTGCCCAACTTTTCCTACAATTTTGCATGAGACCCCAAGGAAAAAAAAAAAAAAAAAGTTGAAAAAAATGCCTACGCAAGTCGCAAGATACCTTGCGACCAGACCGCCCAAGGCGCAAATTTGTGACCTTGCGCCTTACGTCCTTGCGTTTTTGCTGTTATATAAACAAACAAAAAAACTGTTGTTTCTCACTTTCCCCATTTGCTCCCTTGCGACCATTCACACACACTAACACCTTGCGCGTTCAATTCCTCATTTTGCGACCCATTACACATCCCACCATCATCGTCGATCATTTGGAGCATCACCACCATCAGCGTCACGACCACCATCACCTCAACGCAGAAACCCTAATATCGTACAAACAGCCATAGATCCGTGTTTTAATCCCCGATGGCAGAAGATCCGAGTAGATCTCAGAGTCAACCTCAGGTTAGTGCCACTCATCCTCTCAAATCGTTCAATCTCTCTCACTCAAATAGTTTCGCACACCAAGTGCTCGATTAAATGCCTCATCGAATATTTTGTTTTGTTTTAATGTTATGGTTGTTTCTACTTGATTATTTTCGCAAACATATGCTTTTTTAAGCGGTATTAATCGGTTTTACATCGAATTTCTGGGAAAAATTGTAAAACATAATGGGCGCAAGGTAGACCTTGCGTCCTTGCGTTTTGTTGATCGTTGATGGCGCAAGTTTATGCTTGCATCCTTGCGCCTTGTGGATGTAGCAGGCGCAAGATAGAGTTTGCGACTATGCGTCTCCCTTTTAAGAAACGCAAATTTGTTCTTGCGTCTTTGCGGATGTCATTTTTTAACAGAGAATTCTTTGTTTTCAGGGATATGTTGAAGCCAAGCTAACGATGAAGAATATGTTGACTCTTATACATGTGGTGAAGAAAGCCTTGACTGAAAATCAACAATTTTTTTTTAGAATTACACGTTTCGGTCCGTGTTTAGATTTAGTATACACGAGCAATGATCCCGGTCTAGTACATGCCATGCTCCAACGAAAAATTGAGCGGCCGACGGGAATAGATGAGAGGTACCCAGCCGAAGAGGAAGAAATATGGTTCAGTTTTCGTCATAATTTCCAAATTAGATTTGGTAGACGGGAGTTTTGTCTAATTACGGGTTTTATGTTTGGTCACCGGACGGAGATGGCACTATTCATCCCTAGTAATTATGATGTACAATTACCGCCGATTAGACGACGTTTCTTCTAGAAGCATCCAGCAAATTCTAACATTACGATTAACCATATCCAAAAATTATTCAATAATCATGGTGATGTTATTGTTAATGACGAAGATGTTGTGCGACTCGCAATTATTTTGATTGTCGAGAGGGGATTTTTGGGTAAACAAGGGCTTCATGTGGTGAGCAAGAAGTACCTTTGGTTGGTGGAAGATTTACAAAAAATTAATGAGTACCCATGGGTGAATCGTATTTGGGAACCCACTTACGCAGCAGTTAACGAGGGGTTTCAATTTCGGGGATCCCAGTTAGAGGTCAATAGGGGGTACACTCTAGCGGGATTTATGTGGGCTTTTAAGATTTGGATTCTTGAGGCATATCGTCGTACGATTAAATGTTTGGCAGAAAAGACGGACAAGGATGGAGTACCGAGGGCCGTATTTTGGAAACGTACCTCGGCCGAGGCTTTTTCGATAACTGATTACATTCAAATTCTTAACATTATGGTTAGTTTTCATTCATATATTTATTGTTTTTACGTTAATGCTACCTATTTAATAAAATAAATGTGACAAAATTGTTGACTGTCCAGGCGCAAGACAGGTATTGCGACCTTGCGCCTGTTTTAATGGACGCAAGGTATGTCCTTGCGCCCTTGCGCATTCGGGTTGTTTACTACGCAAGGTTACTACAGTAACCATGCGTCATGGTGATTCAAACGCAAGGTAGGTCTTGCGACCTTGCGACCTTGCGACTTTCTTTATAGACGCAAGGGCTGACAATGCGACCTTGCGGCTATGTTAGGGGACGCAAGATTATTCCTTGCGCCCTTGCGCCTTCGGATTGTTCACTACGCAAGGTTACTACTACAACCTTGCGTCATGGTGATTCAAGCGCAAGGTAAGTCTTGCGTCCTTGCGCATTCGAGATGTTAACTACATAAGGTCAATTGTGCAACCTTGCGCGGTGGTTATTGATGCCCAAGGTTCTTTTTTCATCCTTGCGACTTATTAAATTTTGTCATTTCTGACCAAATCTTTTTTTATACAGGATAATTGTCCGAAGAATAAAAGGCCTCTTCGTGGCTTGAAACCCACTGAGATTGAGAGTGCGTGTCAATGGTGGATAAACAGTGACTCGTACTTTCAAGACAAAAATAATGATGACGAGGATCCTGTCAATGATCCTGTGCATGAGGATGTGGATAATGAGGAGTCTGTGCTTGATCGTCCTAACGACAAGATAGATTTACATCGCATGTGCTCGTCATTGGTGAAACGTTTGGAAACTCAAGAAAAAAAGTTGGCCGAGTGTAGGAAACAATTGTCCGAACAAGAAAAACGATTGTCAGTTCAAGAAAAACGGTTATCCGAACTTGAAGAACATCATGATGAGCAAGATAATATTATTGGTTGATCTCTTTCTGACAATGAGAACGACAAATCCGCTCCACGGGTTAGACGTGGTAAACGCGAAAGACGGCCAACTAATATCTTAAACTCCCCATTCACAACTCTGGGGTACAGAAAACCCGTTGAGAAGGTTAGTGTATTTTACAAATATTTATAAACTGATAATTACCTGAATTTAGTTGGGTTAAATTTAGGGTTTAATCTCCTGGGTGGACGCAAGGTTCACCTTGTGTCCTTGCGAGTTTGTATTTGTTGGGCGCAAGGTCAACCTTGCGAGTTTGCATGCCGATGGTTAGTCGACGCAAAGTTCTGTTTGCGCGCTTGCACGTTTATTTGTGCACAAGTTAAATTTTGCGACCTTGCATCTGGTCTAGTGGACGCAAGTGTTGTCTTGCGTCCTTACGACCATTCTTCCTGACTTTCTTATTTATTGTATTTTCACAGTTGGATGATGTTGTTGAACGGAAACTGAAAAGGATAAAGGTGACCAAAGATCATGAAGTTCATCAGGAAGATCAAGTGGTGAATCTAGATACCGAGGAATAAAACGATCCTCAAAAAACAGTTGAGGTGCCTGTGGAAACTGTTGCTACGCGTGTAATGTCTCAAAAGGAGTGGGTTAGTGACGAAGAAGTATGGGCGATGGTTGATAAGCTTGTGAATGATCAAGAACTCTACAACCACCACCACCTAATGCTTGGAGAGATGGGAGAAAGCATGTCGGCCCATCAAAAGATTCGAAGACTATGGCCGAGAATAAGCAAGAAACCCGATGCATGTTTATTTTTCAGAATGAACAGTTTATTTACATCAACGCCGAGTTTTGGATCCGGTTACTTGGAGATGGATATTTCGGTTATTTGGAGAACTTAGTAAGTTTCTTTGTAATTAATTAAAATTTAATTAATTAAAAATTTTGTAACATTGTGTATTTATTTAATCAAACATTATAGCATATTGATGGATGGGCGACATTCTTGCTGAGATATCGACAGAGGGTACTCCCCAGAGCTAGCCAGATGGCTTTGAGTCCTGATTACCCGATAGGGGACTCGTATGTTTGTAGTTCTCGGTGGACAATCATGCCATCGGGTTTCCTAAATCAGCTTGCAAAATTTCAATCTTTCTACGATTCCACTCAAACCCAGAAGGACAAACAAGCACAAGATAATGATAATTTGGACTCAGAAGTAAGGATCACACGACAAAAACCTCGGATTACATGTATCTTATTGGACTTGGGGATGGTAGTCAGGAGCTCTATCCATCTTGGGCATAATGTGACAAGGTTAGTGTGATGACCCGTCCAAATCCATTTGGACGAATACATCATTCATTGATTTCATAGTGAGGTTTTGACCTCTATATGATACATTTTGTAAACATTGCATTCTTTTGAAAAGGGCACAACATAAATGAATATATAAATCCAAGGTTTTCGACATCTGATGATTTCTACGTATAGACAATCACCGTATATAATAGTTTTTAACAATACATCTGTTGACAATACAGTCAAATAAGATACATGGTGATGATTTTGTGAATGCAAAGTTTTCTTGAATAAAGCACGTATGACTCCATGCACATAGCTTGTATAACGTATAAGCAAACAGCGGAAGACTCATAGGAACCTGAGAATAAACATGCTTAAAAGTGTCAACACAAAGGTTGGTGAGTTCATAGTTTTAATGTTGCGCATAATCTGTATATAAAGGTGGTTCACAAGATTTCAGTTGTTTCATCCGAAATGTTTATCAAAAGATTCTACAAAATTGAACACCCTGGTAACTAAACTTTAACGTTATAATAAGTACCCATGTTTTAACATACATGCAACCAACATGTACAATACACGCCATTCAACGTGTACTAAACTCAAATAGCATACATCTGTTTTATAGCTCAGGCTAGGGTTTCTATACCTGGAACAGACGAGGATGTCAAGCCCTATGGATCCATATACAACTATTCGCGCCCACCAGTTCTTATAACCGGCAGCTACTAGTTACCAAAGCTAAGGGATTTTCGGTTCAAACTCGGTGTAGAATTTAGTATGTACTTGTGTCCATTGCGTTTAAAATAAAGTGCATGTATTCTCAGCCCAAAAATATAGATTGCAAAAGCAATTAAAAAGGGAGCAAATGAAACTCACCTTAGCAGCACATAAGGTCATTCACCGAAATGTGATCGAAACTCGGAATGCAAAATAACCGTCGATCTCAACCTAGAGAACATATGTTGGTCAATAAATATCTAACAAGCTAGGTCGGGTCATAGTGTATCACAATCCTAATGCTCGAGACCGACATGCAAAAGTTAACAAAAGTCATCTCAAAAGTCAACCTGACCCAATATGATCTTTAAATCTATACATGTTTATATTCATAGTATAAGTCTTGATAATTGAACGAATTTATGATTTATCAAACTCAAAATATTATTTATTACAGGAGCTATATTATATTTGAATTATCATGGCAATCGAATATATTTTATTATTTCACATAGTTTTTCAATACTTGTAAAATCAGATTATAGTGTTTATAAAGCTTTAAAACCTGATAAAACAGTCAATTTTGATAATTGTTTACCAAAACGAGACATGCCTTATATAGAAATTAATTTACTTGATTAGTAATATCTAAAAATCCAATTTATCAATCTCATAGACAAGTTGTTTAAATATTAATTTACAGTTTCAAACACAATTTCAATTAATGTCAAACATAATTCAGTTGACCATATCTTTTAATCCGTTCATCAAAATCACGCGATTTCTAAATGAAAAGTTAATAATTTTTCACCAGCTTTCCAAAAACACGCATATCATATACTTTATATCAGTAGCATATGTATCAAATTCGTGATTCATCATAAACTATCTAATGACAAAATTAAAGCATACAAGCATGCATAAACATATATACTCGAGCACTAGACATGGATACACTATTAATATGAAATGTCCCGTTCTTATTGATTAAAAACGTTCCATATTAATTGATTTCGTTGCGAGGTTTTGACCTCTATATGAGACGTTTTTCAAAGACTGCATTCATTTTTAAAACAAACCATAACCTTTATTTCATAAATAAAGGTTTAAAAAGCTTTATGTAGATTATCAAATAATGATAATCTAAAATATCCTGTTTACACACGACCATTACATAATGGTTTACAATACAAATATGTTACATCGAAATCAGTTTCTTGAATGCAGTTTTTACACAATATCATACAAACATGGACTCCAAATCTTGTCCTTATTTTAGTATGCAACAGCGGAAGCTCTTAGTATTCACTTGAGAATAAACATGCTTTAAACGTCAACAAAAATGTTGGTGAGTTATAGGTTTAACCTATATATATCAAATCGTAACAATAGACCACAAGATTTCATATTTCAATACACATCCCATACATAGAGATAAAAATTATTCATATGGTGAACACCTGGTAATCGACATTAACAAGATGCATATATATAAGAATATCCCCATCATTCCGGGACACCCTTTGGATATGATATAAATTTCGAAGTACTAAAGCATCCGGTACTTTGGATGGGGTTTGTTAGGCCCAATAGATCTATCTTTAGGATTCGCGTCAATTAGGGTGTCTGTTCCCTAATTCTTAGATTACCAGACTTAATAAAAAGGGGCATATTCGATTTCGATAATTCAACCATAGAATGTAGTTTCACGTACTTGTGTCTATTTTGTAAATCATTTATAAAACCTGCATGTATTTGATAATGCTAAAAACGAACATATATTTCATAGCATTATTCCTCAAGAAAGACAAGCTTTTAGTTGTAATTGTTCTATTTACAAGTGATATTCGTTTAAATAATAAAAGGTGAAGACAAAAGACAGATTCGACGAATTGAAGACACAAACGACCAAAAAGCTCAAAAGTACAAAAGACAATAAAAAAGGTTCCAATTATTGATAAGAAACGTCTCGAAATTACAAGAGTACAAGATTCAAAACGCAAAGTACAAGATATTAAATTGTACGCAAGGACGTTCGAAAATCCGGAACCGGGACCAGAGTCAACTCTTAACGCTCGACGCAACGGACTAAAAATTACAAGTTAACTATGTATATAAATATAATATAATATATAATTAATTATATTAATTATATATATATTATATTTATAAATAAAAACCGTCGGCAGAGAAAGACTCCAAGGGACTGAGCTGTAATTTCATTCTCCGCGACTCGCGGAGTTTGAAGGCAAAAATGCCGCGAATCGCGGAGCCCCAAAAGTCGACTTTTCCTATAAAAGCAACCGAATTCTGATCGCAAATAATAATCTTTTTCTTCTTCTCTCATTCATACGATATATATATATATATTTATAATTTATATTTTAATTTTAAATTTTAATTATAATTCTAATAATAAGGGTATGTTAGCGAATGTTGTAAGGGTGTAAGTCGAAATTCTGTCCGTGTAACGCTACGCTATTTTTAATCATTGTAAGTTATGTTCAACCTTTTTATATTAATGTCTCGTAGCTAAGTTATTATTATGCTTATTTAAAACAAAGTAATCATGATGTTGGGCTAATTACTAAAATTGGGTAATTGGGCTTTGTACCATAATTGGGGTTTGGACAAAAGAACGACACTTGTGGAAATTAGACTATGGGCTATTAATGGGCTTTATATTTGTTTAACTAAATGATAATTTGTTAATGTTAATATAAAGATTTACAATTGGGCGTCCTTATAAATTACCATATACACTCGATCGGACACGATGGGCGGGGTATTTATATGTACGAATAATCGTTCATTTAACCGGACACGGGAATGGATTAATAGCCACTAGAATAATTAAAACAGGGGTGAAATTACATTCAAGGGTAATTGGTGTAATTGTTAACAAAGTAGTAAAACCTTGGTTTACACGCAGTCGATAACCTGGTGTATTCATTAAACAAAGTATTAAAACCTTGTTACAATTCGAATCCCCAATTAGTTGGAATATTTAACTTCGGGTATAAGGATAATTTGACGAGGGCACTCGCATTTTATATTTATGACTGATGGACTGTTATGGACAAAAACCAGACGGACATATTAAATAATCCAGGACAAAGGACAATTAACCCATGGGCATAAAACTAAAATCAACACGTCAAACATCATGATTACGGAAGTTTAAATAAGCATAATTCTTTTATTTCATATTTAATTTCCTTTATTTTATATTTAATTGCACTTCTAATTATCGCATTTTTATTGTTATTTTATTTAATTACACTTTTAATTATCGTACTCTTTAATTATCGCAAGTTTATTTTATCGCACTTTTATTATTCGCAATTTCATTATCGTTATTTACTTTACGCTTTAATTTAAGTCTTGTATTTATTTTTAATATTTTACATTTGGTTTTAACTGCGACTAAAGTTTTAAAATCGACAAACCGGTCATTAAACGGTAAAAACCCCCCTTTATAATAATAATATTACTTATATATATATTTGTATTTTTATAAAAGTAAACTAATATAGCGTTAAGCTTTGTTTAAAGATTTCCCTGTGGAACGAACCGGACTTACTAAAAACTACACTACTGTACGATTAGGTACACTGCCTATAAGTGTTGTAGCAAGGTTTAAGTATATCCATTCTATAAATAAATAAATAAATATCTTGTGTAAAATTGTAGCATATTTAATAGTTTTTCCTAGTAAAATATAAACTATTTCGTATACCTTAGCTTTGACATCAAGTATTTTTGGCGCCGCTGCCGGGGACACTCTTAAACGCCGGAAGCGCAACGCTAATATTAAAAAAAAAGAGATTTTTAGTTAACTTTTATTAAAATTCGTTTTTGTAAAAATACGTTTTAATTATTCAAAAATATAAAAAGAAAAACAAAAATATAAGTATTTTTAAGATTTTGTTAAATATTTAAGTTTTATAAGTTTCTTTATTTTTATTTTAGTTTATAAAAATATAAGTTTTATTTAAATATCTTTTATTTATTTAAAAACAGAAAACAGAAAATAAAAAAAAATAAATAAAGAAAAACGCGTCGAATTTAATAAGCTGTCATCTGAATTTCTGAACCCCGCGACTCGCGGGGTTTTCTTTATAAATTACCGCAACTCGCGGAGATAACCTGACACACCGACAGAAGCCCTAATTCAGCATTAATTACGGTTAATTATTAATTATTATTATTATAACCCTAACTAATTATTATTATTATAATTACTTTTACTTTTTATTTAATTTATATACTTTAGTTAAATTAGTTTTATTAAATTGTAAAATTAATAGTTTAATAAAATAAATAATATAAAAATAATATTTTTATAAAAATTGTACTTTTTACAACTTTTTGTATATTTTTATATTTTGTCCCTTTTTAATCATTGTAGCGTAATATTTGTATTTTTCGCTCATATTTAGTTATTTTTACTCCTAGATTTTCAGGCTTTGCCGTAGAATTCCTTAAGTGCTTTTTCTTTAGACTAAGATTTAGGTACTTTAGAATTTTGCGACGCCTTTTTAAGTTTTAGTTTCTTTTTAAGTTATTTCCATTTGGGATTTAGTTTTTCCTGTAAGCTTTAATATTTTTAGACGACTTTTACCTATGTATCAATTATCATTCCAGTTAGTAATTTCAATTTGCGATTATAATTTTAAGTTAGTTGTAGTAATAAGGTTAGGTTAGTCAAGTATTTTTAAGTTTTATAAGTTCCTTTTATTTTTCCGTCACCTTTTATTTTTTTTTCAACCATTTTTCTTTTTCAACCTTTTTCCGACGAACTCTTTTTCTTTCTTATTTCTCGCTATTCTAGTTTTAGGACATAGATTTTTATTCTACTTCTTATCTAAATTTCTTAAAATTACGAAAATTTATTTTAAGTGGTTAAATTAATAGACATCAAAATTTTCTGGTTCGTAGTAATAGTTGGATTTGTACGTGGACCGGGTTATTGGAGCCAAACAGTCCTCAATTATATTGAGACCAAACGAATCCTGCCCCTCTGCTGCATCTTTTGGCTATTCGAAACGTGGGCAAAATCAGAAAAGTCTATTGATTGGATAACTTATTATAATTTTTCTTTCCTTTTAAAAACTAATAGGATATTCAGTGAATGCACCGAGCAAGACGTTCATCACCTTTTGTACGTTCACCACCTGTAACTAGATCAAGACATTTAGCAAATATTACCGCCGTTGATTTTTCTTTAGAATCGTCATCCAGTAGACCAAGTACTTCAGTTCAAATTTCCGATAATCCATTTTTTGAAACCAACCTCACAATTGAGAATCCGGAAAATATTCAGGAACGGTTCGTAGATCCTGAACCATTAAACTTTCCTCCGGAGCCACCAATCATTCAAACAGAGATTGTTGAGGAACGAACCATTAAATCAGAATCATCTAGTGATACCGATTCAACAAATTCAATTATGGAAAATCTGGAACCTTTAAGTATGGAAGACCGAATGAGAGCTAAACGCACTGGCCAAGGTCACGCAATTACTCATCCAGACATTAATGCACCAGATTATGAAATCAAAGGACAAATTCTACACATGGTGACTAATCAATGCCAATTTAGTGGTGCGCCTAAGGAAGATCCAAATGAACATCTACGTACCTTTAATAGGATCTGCACACTATTTAAAATCCGAGAAGTAGAGGATGAACAGATATATCTCATGTTATTTCCCTGGACTTTAAAGGGAGAAGCCAAAGATTGGTTGGAATCGTTACCTGAAGGGGCGATCGATACATGGGACGTTTTAGTTGACAAATTTCTTAAACAATTCTTTCCTGCATCTAAAGCCGTAAGACTTCAAGCAGAAATTGTTACGTTCACACAGAAACCAAATGAAACTCTATATGAGGCGTGGACTAGATATGGAAAGTTATTAAGAGGATGTCCGCAACATGGTTTAGACACCTGTCAAATAGTACAAATATTCTACCAAGGATGCGACATCACTACAAGAAAAGACATAGATATAGCAGCTGGTGGTTCTATTATGAAGAAAACCGAAACTGATGCTTACAAAATTATTGATAACACTGCTTCCCACTCACATGAGTGGCACCAAGAAAAAGACATCATTAGATCATCTAAAGCAGCTAGAGCCGATTCTAGCCATGACTTAGATTCCATTTCCGCAAAGATAGATGCTGTGGAGAGACGAATGGAAAAGAAGACTAAAGATATTCACTCAATACGAATTAGTTGTGAGCAGTGTGGAGGACCACATTTGACAAAAGATTGTCTCAGTATTGAATTAACAATGGAACAAAGAGAGAATATTTCATACATAAACCAAAGGCCTGGAAATAATTATCAGAATAATTATCAACCGCCAAGACAGATTTACAATCAAAACCAGAATTATAACAGAAATATTCCATACAACAACCAACAAGGTCCTAGCAATCAACAAGTATCCAATAATACTTACAACCAGCAAAGACCGAATTTTCAAAACAAACCACCACAACAAACCGATGATAAAAAGCCGAATTTAGAAGATATGATGACAAAGCTAGTTGAAACTCAAACGCAGTTTTTCACATCTCAGAAACAAACCAATGAACAAAATGCTCAAGCATTTAGAAATCAACAAGCTTCTATTCAAAATCTGGAACAAGAAGTAAGCAACCTAGCAAGGTTGATAGGTGAAAGAAAACCGGGAAGTCTACCTAGTGATACAAATGCTAACCCCCGGAGTGAAACAGCTAAAGCCATTACCACAAGAAGTGGTACAACACTTAAACCACCTGAAATACCTGTAACTTCTGATGAAGCCATTCCTACTCCACAAGAACCACAACCTGATCAAGATAAGGAAAAAGAACCGGTAGTTGAAAAGGTTAATAAAGATAACACAGTTAAGGATAAACCTTATGTTAAACCATACCAACCACCACTTCCTTACCCGAGTAAAATGAAGAAAGAGAAACTTGAAGCCGAGCAATCCAAATTATTGGATATGTTTAAACAGATAAATGTAAATCTTCCTTTCATTGATGTGATTTCAGGAATGCCTAGATATGCTAAATTCTTGAAAGATCTAATCTCAAATAGAAAGAAAATGGAAGAACTCTCGGCTGTTACTATGAATGCTAATTGTTCAGCAGTGCTGTTGAATAAGATACCAGAAAAATTATCTGATCCAGGAAGTTTCACAATTCCATGTTTTCTGGGTAGTCTTAGTTCAATAGAAGCATTGGCAGACTTAGGTGCTAGTATAAATCTAATGTCGTATTCACTATACACTAAACTAGACCTTGGAGAATTGAAACCAACCAGAATAAGCATACAACTAGCCGATAGATCAATAAAATATCCTAGAGGGATAATGGAGAACATGCTAGTTAAAGTTGGTACTTTAGTATTTCCAGTAGATTTTGTTGTTTTGGACATGGAAGAAGATTCTCAAGTTCCTCTCATATTAGCAAGACCATTCTTAAACACGGCTAAAGCAATGATAGACGTGTTCGGTAAGAAATTGACCTTAAGTATAGAGGATGAGAGTGTTACCTTTTCAGTTGATAGAGCAATGCAACAACCACAATCTGCAGATGATACATGTTATTATATTCAAACTATAGATGCACATGCAGAATTATTAGAAGAATTTCCAGAATTACAAGGAACAGGAGAATGTTCTTTAGGAGAAGGTAATGAACCAATTGATGAAGCTGAAATGTTAGCTACACTTATAGCTAATGGATATGAACCAACAACAGAAGAAATTCAAATGCTAAAAGAAGAAGACAGATATTGATATAAATCATCGATAGAAGAACCTCCGAAATTAGAGTTAAAGCCACTTCCAAACCATTTGGAATACGCTTATTTACATGGTGAATCTGAATTACCTGTAATAATATCGTCTTCTCTTACTGAAAATGAGAAATCACAACTCATTTCTGTGTTGAAAGCTCATAAACCAGCCATTGCATGGAAGATTCATGATATTAAAGGAATAAGTCCTTCGTATTGCACACATAAAATCCTTATGGAAGAAGGTCATAAAACGTATGTGCAACGCCAACGAAGACTAAATCCTAATATGCAAGATGTAGTTAAGAAAGAGATTATTAAACTGCTAGATGCAGGTTTAATTTATCCAATTTCTGATAGTCCATGGGTAAGCCCAGTTCAATGCGTGCCTAAGAAGGGTGGCATGACTGTCATTACAAATGAGAAAAATGAGCTTATTCCTACTAGGACTGTAACAGGATGGCGTGTATGTATTGATTATAGAAAATTAAATGACGCCACCAGAAAAGATCACTTTCCCTTACCTTTCATTGATCAAATGTTGGAAAGATTAGCCGGAAATAGCTACTATTGTTTTCTAGATGGATTTTCCGGATATTTTCAAATTCCAATAGCACCCGAAGATCAAGAGAAAACCACATTCACGTGCCCTTATGGTACTTTTGCTTACAAACGCATGCCATTTGGACTTTGTAACGCCCCTGCAACCTTTCAAAGGTGTATGATGGCGATTTTTCACGACATGATAGAAGAATGCATGGAAGTATTCATGGATGACTTTTCAGTCTTCGGTGATACATTTAAATCATGTCTAGTTAATCTGGAACGAATGCTAATTAGATGCGAAAAATCAAATCTAGTACTTAATTGGGAGAAATGCCATTTCATGGTTAAAGAAGGCATCGTTCTTGGACATAAAATTTCAAAAGAAGGAATTGAAGTGGATAGAGCTAAAGTAGATGTAATTGCTAAACTTCCACATCCCACCAATGTTAGAGGAGTTAGGAGTTTTCTAGGGCATGCCGGTTTTTACCGACGTTTCATAAAAGATTTTTCTAAAATTGCCACTCCTATGAATAAACTCCTAGAAAAGGATGCGCCATTCATCTTTTCAGATGAGTGTATCAAATCTTTTAATATTCTTAAAGAGAAACTCACTAATGCGCCGATCATGATAACACCAAATTGGAATCTACCATTTGAACTAATGTGCGATGCAAGTGATTTTGCAATGGGAGCCGTTTTAGGACAAAGGATTGAAAAACGATTTCAACCTATATATTATGCTAGTAAGACGTTACAAGGAGCACAAACAAACTATACAACTACTGAAAAAGAACTCCTTGCTATTGTCTTTGCTTTTGACAAATTTCGATCATATCTCGTTCTAGCAAAAACGGTGGTCTATACCGACCATTCTGCTCTTAGATACCTATTTTCAAAACAAGATGCTAAACCAAGATTAATCTGTTGGATCTTACTCTTACAAGAGTTTGATATTGAAATCCGAGATAAAAGAGGAGCAGAAAATCTCGCCGCTGATCATCTTTCTCGTCTTGAAAATCCCGAATTAGAAGTTCTAAATGAATCAGCCATACAAGACAACTTTCCTGATGAATATCTATTGAAGATAGACTATAAAGAAATCTCATGGTTTGCAGACTATGCAAACTACCAAGTTTGTGGATTCCTTGAAAAAGGATTATCGTACCAAAGACGAAAGAAATTCTTCAGTGATATAAAACACTATTTCTGGGAAGATCCACATCTGTTTAAAAGTTGTCCCGATGGAATAATACGCCGATGTGTATTTGGAGATGAAGCTAGTAAAATTTTAAACCATTGTCACACAGGACCAACAGGAGGGCATTATGGGCCTCAACTAACAGCAAAAAAAGTTTATGAAGCTGGATTCTATTGGCCTACAATTTACAAAGACGCACACCTTCTTTGCAAATCCTGTGATGCATGTCAAAGGGCCGGAAAAATAAGTCAACGTGATGAAATGCCACAAAATGTCATCCAAGTATGTGAAGTATTTGACATTTGGGGTATTGACTTTATGGGTCCATTTCCAAAATCTCATAATAATCTATATATACTCGTAGCCATTGATTATGTATCTAAATGGGCGGAAGCACAAGCTCTCCCAACTAACGATGCACGAGTTGTAGTCAACTTTTTAAAACGTCTTTTTGCAAGGTTTGGAACACCGAAAGCTTTAATAAGTGATCGGGGTACTCATTTCTGTAATAATCAACTTGAGAAAGTTCTTAAAAGATATGGAGTAACTCATAAAATCTCCACCGCATATCATCCACAAACAAGTGGACAAGTTGAAAATACCAACCGAGCTTTAAAACGTATTCTAGAGAAAACCGTAGGATCAAATCCGAAGGAATGGTCCATTAAATTGGAGGATGCACTCCGGGCTTTTAGAACAGCCTACAAAACTCCAATTGGAACCACACCTTTTAGACTTGTTTATGGAAAAGCATGTCATCTTCCAGTAGAAATTGAACACAAAGCATTTTGGGCTTTGAAGACATGTAATCTTGATTTACATGAAGCCGGACGTCTACGATTAAGTCAACTAAACGAATTAGAAGAATTAAGACATGAAGCATACGAAAATTCGTTAATCTATAAAGAAAGAACGAAGAAATGGCATGATAAAAGAATCAGAAGTTCAAAAGAATTTAAAGAAGGAGACAGAGTTCTTCTTTTCAATTCACGATTCAAGCTATTTCCTGGAAAATTGAAATCAATATGGTCTGGACCATTCATAGTTAAAAGAGTTTTCCCATACGGAACGATAGAATTAATAAATTCAAATGGGATTGAATTTAAAGTTAATGGTCACAGAGTTAAACATTACATACATGGTCCGATGGAAGTCGACAACGAAGTTAATCACAATTTCGACACCACAGCTAACTAAGTGTGGGGGGAATCAAGTCTTTAAAGGATAATATGTATTTCTGTTAGAGTTAGATTGTCTGTTTTCGTATAGTTCTCGAAAATGGAACCCGAATGGTCTTTCCCTAGCAGACCCTAAAGAACTAGTCTTCTCCCCCCATTCTGAATTTTTATTTTTTTTAGGTTTTTACAAAATGAAGACTGCCTGTGAACTAAACCATGGTCTAATGCTACACGCTTTGATCACTAAAAGAAATAATGACATACTACCGAGTGAAATAGTATCAGTAATCAGAGAAAGAATGGACGGAGTTAGAAAAGAATCCAGATACGAAGATAATAAGTTACAATTTGGTAAAGGAAAATCAAAATTCGCAGCGAAAAGAAGAGCACGACACTTAGAAAGATGTCACAAATGCGGAAAATGGTCACATGGAGGTAAATGTTCAAATAATCAAACCTATTCAAATACCGAATTTGTTACTTTATGCAGAGACGGACCGTTCATATGTTTAGAAGAAAAGACACTGAATGCTCGAGGTTACGCCTATGTAGCCATGGAAAACCAATTAAACCGACTATCTTATGAATGGGATAGATCATATAACTAAGAAATCTATTTCACAGGTATGTCTGTACAGTTTTTATTTTTATTTTTATTTTTAACCTTTTGATAATAAACGCTAATTTGTTCGCTAAAAAGTATTAAATTGGTATTGAATAAAATTAGGTTTGGCGACCGAAATTATTGATATCATTCAAAAATTTATTACATCACTGCGAAATTTAACGTTTATTCTTAAGGTATAAATATCTTTAATCAATCAACCCAAAATATTTCAAAAATTCGTCATGAGTTAAATTAGGTCTTGGAACTGAAATTACTTTACCGAAAAGAGGGGCGCATATTTTTGATAATATTTGATTGATTAAAGTGGGATAAAAAGACAAAAAGATTTTTAATTTTATTTTTTACCATGTTTTTAAAATTAATATTTAAATCTTAAATTAATATTGTAAACTTTGTAAAACAATATTTTTAAAATTGTAAATATTTGAAAAATTAATATAAGTTTGGTATGAATTTATAATATGAATTTTTAAATTAAGTTTGGTGTGAATTTTTAATTTTTAAAATATGAATTTTTAATTTTATGCATTTCAAATTTTAAGTTTGGTGTGAAATTTTAATATTAATTTTGAATTTTATATTTAAGTTGTGTGAATTTAAAAACAAAAATTTACTTTATCTCATTAAGTTAAAAATATGATTTTTAAAATGCGTCGTAAGTTGAAGACTAGGTCTTTGAACCGAAATTGCTTTACCCAAGGGAGGGACGAGAACTTTTATTATCATTATTTTTAATCTTATTGATTTAAAGTATGCCAAAAACATTAAAAAACCCAAAAATCTTAGCTTTTAAAACAATCGCTACAAAAAGACAAATTTTAAAATTTTGTCGAAGGACGGACTAGGACATCGATCCGAAACGACCTCGTCCTAAATAACAAGGGAAACAAAATTTTTAAAATTAATTAATTAATTGTTTTAATAAGTTATTATTAAAAAAAAAAAAAAAAAAACTCCGCGACTCGCGGAGTTTGAAGGGTTAAATGCCGCGAGTCGCGGAGGGACCAAAACCCAGAAAAAAAAATAAAGAGCTGTAACAGATCAGTGCACTCCACAACTCAAAAACACAGCGAATTCTGCACGAAAAAACCCGAGAAATACTCCCCAAAATCACAATTTTTAACCGTTAATCACCAAATTTTTTACTAAAATCATGTTTAGAAGGATGCTATCTAGGAATTACTCAAGAAAAACGGTAAATTTCTACACCTAAACACCATTTAATCCGAAATTTGGTGTTCTTGAGCAATTTTTTCCCCAATTTGATTTTGATGCTTTTTAGTGTAATTGTGCTTAAATTGTTTATGTATTATGCTTGTATAACCTAGATTGATGCTGTTTAACATGATTAGAAGCCTTAAACTTCAATTTTTGAATAATCTAGGGTTTGTGTTCTTGAGCAAATTTGGGGCTTTTTGATATAAACAGGTTATGGCCGATTTTTGTCATGAATTGTTGCTAAATTGAGTAGTGTAACATGTCTAGGTAGTTAAATGATCCAAACTTTGAGTCTAAACATGATTTTGAGAATTAAAGTGGACTTTTTCAAGTCTAAAAATTCATGAACTTGATTTTTGAAAGATAATGCCATTTGAGACTTGTTTAATTGCTTGTAATGATTATTTTGACATGTTGTTTGAGTTGAATGCTTATAAACTTGGCAAACATTTTCGTATATGCTTATTTGAAAAAGTGTAGATTTGATAAAAATGTGAAAATGAGCTTAAGTTTGATATAAATTGATAATGTCATTGTAATTATTTTGATTGATGATTTTGCTGACACTAATGCATATTTGGATGCACAAAAATTGTGTTTGATGTGTTTTGCAGAATGAAAGGGGTGAATCTTCATCCCAAGCCCGCAATGCTCCTGCTGAGAATTTGGAACAACAGGAGGTGGATAACTACTACAAGCAGGATATACCTCATCCAGTCATGACCTTTTCCGATATGCACTTGGAAGAGTTGCACCCGAACCTGAGATTTGACAGACTTTGGATAGATTATCCAAAATATCAAAGGGGTTTGCATACTCTTCATTCTAAGGTTGTTGAGGTACCGAGGGTCATAGAATGGGGACCCTTAGAAGCTGTAGAATTGGCCGGGCCAATTAGGGAATTACTTGTACAGAGGTATGGTAATTCTACTTTTAATGACTGGGTACGTTTATTCACCATGCGTAGACCTGTATATAAAGTATGGTGTGAAGAATTGTTATGTAGTATAGAGTTGAATGATCGGGTAGCTAGTTTAACCGATCGTTCTTTTATTAGATTTTTGTTAGGCGGTTCGATGCGCCACATGTCTTTACTGGACATGGCTCAGGCTTTACGTATATATACGCCTGAGGAGTTAGCATCTGCCGATTGTAGAGGGTTGATACTAAACGGTAGAAAGATAGATGAAAATTTTGATACACACGGTGTGTGGAGTCAAATGACAAGCCATCACCGTTTCAAAGGGGGAAATTACTCTTATTTGGATATAGATAGAGCCGAATTAAGAGTGATACATAGGTTTTTAGCTAATTCGATTACACAAAGGGGTAAGAAC
The DNA here is from genome assembly GCF_046630445.1 of Rutidosis leptorrhynchoides. Lineage (NCBI taxonomy): Eukaryota > Viridiplantae > Streptophyta > Magnoliopsida > Asterales > Asteraceae > Rutidosis > Rutidosis leptorrhynchoides. Next base: position 28,859,273 of record NC_092335.1, read on the forward strand.
AAGGAAAAAGTAAATGAACAGGATTTGTTTTACCATATGTGTATTCGAGACCCACAAAGCGCTGTAAGTATACCGTATTGTGTGGGTTATTATTTATCAGCTATGGTTCGGGGGATGCGACCGCATAGCATAATAGGAGGTGGTATTTTTATTACTTTGATTGGTGAATATCTCGGTGTGGATATAAGTCGGGGGGATTATTAGTAGAAGAACCGGAACCCCGCGATACTATAGGTTTAAATGTATACCATGGTGCGAAAGTTTTGAAGAGGCGAAATAACGCCGCAGTACGATACCATGGTAGACATCCACAGGTGGAGAGAAACCAACAGCAAGGTAATGTAGGAGGGGGGAATGAGATGCAAGAAATGCAAAGGTTTATAGCTTCTCAGGAATACGAAAATGCTAGACAGAGAGCATTTGAAGATTGGCAAGTTCATCAGAACCAAATCATAGCTCATTGCCAACATATAGGTAGAAACTATATTCCTACACCGAAACCCATCTTCCCTCCCTGGTCTATAGAGATGCAGCCACCGTATCCTACGTATGACCCTGCCGAAGCATTCTATAGCACCTATGGTTATGCCTGGAACCCCTATTGGTACCAGTATCATCCCTAGTATACTTAGTTTTATTTATTTTTTAATTTGTAATTATTGATACGTTTAATACTTTTGTTAATATTGTAATCATTTTTATAATTATCTAACTTTTATTCTTAGATTTTAATAATTTTTGAATGTGGGGTAATATACCAAACTTCAAAAATATGTATATATGTTTGCAGTTTATCTTATGTACACAACAGGGTAAAACAACGCATTTTCAAAGACTGGCATTAAGTTCAGCAAAAGCAACTAATTTTGACGACAAGATGCAAAATATATGTGAAATAACAACAAGACGGAATGAACAAATGATGTGCACCATTTATCATTCAGCAAACAAACGCCAATATATTTGGAAACTTTGGTAAAATTTAATCATTTTCACCCAAAACACCCTCAATAATTTAAATTGTTACTGATTTCTTGCAAATGAGGGCATTGCAAGATCTTAAGTGTGGGAAGGGGTTAAATTCTTTCGGATTTTAAAATTTTTATCTTAAACACTTGGTTACCATTAAAAATACTAGTAAAGCAGTAGTTGTATTAGAATCTAGTGCTCTCTGATAATAAAGAACAGCCCTAGTCTTATATACTAACTACCCAATTCTAGTAAAATTTTTCAAAATTTTCAATTAAATGAACTCAAAATCATGTTTATACATATTTATGAACGATAAAACTAGGTTTTAACACCGAAATTATTGTTACCTCGGAAAGAACATAAATTGAGAAACAAACTAAAATGTTAAAATTCATTTAAAATGGAATAGAGGACGATAAAAAGGAAAATAAAAGCCAAGTGTGGGAAAATTTACCAAGTTATCTTAAACATATGTCACATATATCTGTAACAAATAACTGAAAATACTTTTGCTTTGGACTAAACTAAACTGTTTTACCCAATGAAAGAAAAGAAAAGATGGATCTACACGATGAATCAATTCCATCATTAAAAGGAAGTAAAGTCTTCCGAAAAAGAAACGCGCTTCTTGATTTAGGTCATGAAGTTGTCGTTCAGACCAGCTGTAGGTTAACGAAAAATCTAGAAAAATCATCTCTAAAATCAGCAGGAAATCCACGGACCTCAGCATTAAACAGGGTCGCCAAGTGGTCAGATTTATCCTAACCATGAGAAGGATTTATCTTGTAAAATGGGGGGGCACCATGCAAATTAGCTGGATAAGACTAATGAATCAGATCTCCAGAAAGGATAATCTCTTTAAAGATTAAAAATCAGCTTTTAAGACTGATATTACTCAATCCTAGAGATTGACCTTAAAGATTGAGAATTACAAACTCATGGAATTCAATGATATCTAAACTCGAGCTTGAACGAGAAAATATTTTGATCAAAATTACAAACCGATTTGTTTTCTGAAAACCCTATTTTTAATGCGTTCATTACCATTGAACATAAAATCCTAGGAATTCACCTGGAATTCATTAGGTCACCTGAACCAAATCGGGTGTCAACCTTAAGAACGGTGGTTGCATAGTGGTCAAAGACAGGACCTTGTGCCATACCGAAAAATCATAAGGGTGAGCTTTACTATTGCTCCTACCAAGGATAGTAATTGCGTCCGACACGTTATAGACCATAATTAAAAGCATGTCAGGGGACATTGCCTTAACAGTTGCTTGTTCAACGCTTTCCTTTACAACCGGACGGTAGTTTACCGAAAGGTAGTATACGGGACAAGTAAACTGGACGTGTTGCTTTCCAAATACAAGGTTAGCAAGTGGGTGACACAAAACAGCAAGTTTTGAGCTAAAATTTTCAATTCTGAAACCCACCAAACCCACAAAAATATTTTGCAAACACCGGTAAAGGGTTATTCCGGAAAACTTATCTAGGGTAAAAACTAGATTTAATTTTCAAAAGATCAAATGTTTTCATAAAGATCCAATTTCCTTAATGGATCTAAATTTTTATAGTCATGTGGGACTGTAAACCATATCGTTACTACCATTGTTCATACCACCATATAGAAATCACTGATGTACAAAGTGTGAAGAATAAAGAAGTGATTCTAGTATTTCAAGACGATATTGCTTGAGGACAAGCAACGCTCAAGTGTGAGAATATTTGATAATGCTAAAAACAAACATATATTTCATAGCATTATTCCTCAAGAAAGACAAGCTTTTAGTTGCAATTGTTCTATTTACAAGTGATATTCGTTTAAATAATAAAAGGTGAAGACAAAAGACAGATTCGACGAATTGAAGACACAAACGACCAAAAAGCTCAAAAGTACAAAAGACAATCAAAAAGGTTCCAATTATTGATAAGAAACGTCTCGAAATTACAAGAGTACAAGATTCAAAACGCAAAGTACAAGATATTAAATTGTACGCAAGGACGTTCGAAAATCCGGAACCGGGACCAGAGTCAACTCTTAACGCTCGACGCAACGGACTAAAAATTACAAGTTAACTATGTATATAAATATAATATAATATATAATTAATTATATTAATTATATATATATTATATTTATAAATAAAAACCGTCGGCAGAGAAAGACTCCAAGGGACTGAGCTGTAATTTCATTCTCCGCGACTCGCGGAGTTTGAAGGCAAAAATGCCGCGAGTCGCGGAGCCCCAAAAGTCGACTTTTCCTATAAAAGCAACCGAATTCTGATCGCAAATAATAATCTTTTTCTTCTTCTCTCATTCATACGATATATATATATTTATAATTTATATTTTAATTTTAAATTTTAATTATAATTCTAATAATAAGGGTATGTTAGCGAATGTTGTAAGGGTGTAAGTCGAAATTCTGTCCGTGTAACGCTACGCTATTTTTAATCATTGTAAGTTATGTTCAACCTTTTTATATTAATGTCTCGTAGCTAAGTTATTATTATGCTTATTTAAAACAAAGTAATCATGATGTTGGGCTAATTACTAAAATTGGGTAATTGGACTTTGTACCATAATTGGGGTTTGGACAAAAGAACGACACTTGTGGAAATTAGACTATGGGCTATTAATGGGCTTTATATTTGTTTAACTAAATGATAGTTTGTTAATGTTAATATAAAGATTTACAATTGGGCGTCCTTATAAATTACCATATACACTCGATCGGACACGATGGGCGGGGTATTTATATGTACGAATAATTGTTCATTTAACCGGACACGGGAATGGATTAATAGCCACTAGAATAATTAAAACAGGGGTGAAATTACATTCAAGGGTAATTGGTGTAATTGTTAACAAAGTAGTAAAACCTTGGTTTACACGCAGTCGATAACCTGGTGTATTCATTAAACAAAGTATTAAAACCTTGTTACAATTCGAATCCCCAATTAGTTGGAATATTTAACTTCGGGTATAAGGATAATTTGACGAGGGCACTCGCATTTTATATTTATGACTGATGGACTGTTATGGACAAAAACCAGACGGACATATTAAATAATCCAGGACAAAGGACAATTAACCCATGGGCATAAAACTAAAATCAACACGTCAAACATCATGATTACGGAAGTTTAAATAAGCATAATTCTTTTATTTCATATTTAATTTCCTTTATTTTATATTTAATTGCACTTCTAATTATCGCATTTTTATTGTTATTTTATTTAATTGCACTTTTAATTATCGTACTCTTTAATTATCGTAAGTTTATTTTATCGCACTTTTATTATTCGCAATTTCATTATCGTTATTTACTTTACGCTTTAATTTAAGTCTTGTATTTATTTTTAATATTTTACATTTGGTTTTAACTGCGACTAAAGTTTTAAAATCGACAAACCGGTCATTAAACGGTAAAAACCCCCTTTATAATAATAATATTACTTATATATATATTTGTATTTTTATAAAAGTAAACTAATATAGCGTTAAGCTTTGTTTAAAGATTTCCCTGTGGAACGAACCGGACTTACTAAAAACTACACTACTGTACGATTAGGTACACTGCCTATAAGTGTTGTAGCAAGGTTTAAGTATATCCATTCTATAAATAAATAAATATCTTGTGTAAAATTGTAGCATATTTAATAGTTTCTCCTAGTAAAATATAAACTATTTCGTATACCTTAGCTTTGACATCAGTATTCTCATCCCAAAAATATTAGATTTTAAAAGTGATAACTCACTTTCACATACTTTTACTTCGTCGGGAAGTAAGACTTGGCCACTGGTCGATTCACGAACCTATAACAAATATGTACATATATATCAAAGTATGTTCAAAATATATTTACAATACTTTTAATACATTTTGATGTTTTAAGTTTATTAAGTCAGTGTCCTCGTTAGTAACCTACAACTAGTTGTCCACAGTTAGATGTACAGAAATAAATCGATAAATATTATCTTGAATCAATTCACGACCCAGTGTATACGTATCTCAGTATTGATCACAACTCAAACTATATATATTTTGGAATCAACCTCAACCCTGTATAGCTAACTCCAACATTCACATATAGAGTGTCTATGGTTGTTCCGAAATATATATAGATGTGTCGACATGATAGGTCGAAACATTGTATACGTGTCTATGGTATCTCAAGATTACATAATATACAATACAAGTTGATTAAGTTATGGTTGGAATAGATTTGTTACCAATTTTCACGTAGCTAAAATGAGAAAAATTATCCAATCTTGTTTTACCCATAACTTCTTCATTTTAAATCCATTTTGAGTGAATCAAATTGCTATGGTTTCATATTGAACTCCATTTTATGAATATAAACAGAAAAAGTATAGGTTTATAGTCGGAAAAATAAGTTACAAGTCGTTTTTGTAAAGGTAGTCATTTCAGTCTAAAGAGCAACGTCTAGATGACCATTTTAGAAAACATACTTCCACTTTGAGTTTAACCATAATTTTTGGATATAGTTTCATGTTCATAATAAAAATCATTTTCCCAGAATAACAACTTTTAAATCAAAGTTTATCATAGTTTTTAATTAACTAACCCAAAACAGCCCGCGGTGTTACTACGACGGCGTAAATCCGGTTTTACGGTGTTTTTCGTGTTTTCGGGTTTTAAATCATTAAGTTAGCATATCATATAGATATAGAACATGTGTTTAGTTGATTTTAAAAGTCAAGTTAGAAGGATTAACTTTTATTTGCGAACAAGTTTAGAATTAACTAAACTATGTTCTAGTGATTACAAGTTTAAACCTTCGAATAAGATAGCTTTATATGTATGAATCGAATGATGTTATGAACATCATTACAACCTCAAGTTCCTTGGATAAACCTACTGGAAAAGAGAAAAATGGATCTAGCTTCAACGGATCCTTAGATGGCTCGAAGTTCTTGAAGCAGAATCATGACACGAAAACAAGTTCAAGTAAGATCATCACTTGAAATAAGATTGTTATAGTTATAGAAATTGAACCAAAGTTTGAATATGATTATTACCTTGTATTAGAATGATAACCTACTGTAAGAAACAAAGATTTCTTAAGGTTGGATGATCACCTTACAAGATTGGAAGTGAGCTAGTAAACTTGAAAGTATTCTTGATTTTATGTAACTAGAACGTGTAGAATTTATGAAGAACACTTAGAACTTGAAGATAGAACTTGAGAGAGATCAATTAGATGAAGAAAATTGAAGAATTAAAGTGTTTGTAGGTGTTTTTGGCCGTTGGTGTATGGATTAGATATAAAGGATATGTAATTTTGTTTTCATGTAAATAAGTCATGAATGATTACTCATATTTTTGTAATTTTATGAGATATTTCATGCTAGTTGCCAAATGATGGTTCCCACATGTGTTAGGTGACTCACATGGGCTGCTAAGAGCTGATCATTGGAGTGTATATACCAATAGTACATACATCTAAAAGCTGTGTATTGTACGAGTACGAATACGGGTGCATACGAGTAGAATTGTTGATGAAACTGAACGAGGATGTAATTGTAAGCATTTTTGTTAAGTAGAAGTATTTTTATAAGTGTATGGAAGTCTTTCAAAATTGTATAAATACATATTAAAACACTACATGTATATACATTTTAACTGAGTCGTTAAGTCATCGTTAGTCGTTACATGTAAGTGTTGTTTTGAAACCTTTAGGTTAACGATCTTGTTAAATGTTGTTAACCCAATGTTTATAATATCAAATGAGATTTTAAATTATTTTATTATCATGATATTATCATGTATGAATATCTCTTAGTATGATATATATACATTAAATGTCTTTACAACGATAATCGTTACATATAAGTCTCGTTTAAAAATCATTAAGCTAGTAGTCTTGTTTTTACATATGTAGTTCATTGTTAATATACTTAATGATATGTTTACTTATCATAATATCATGTTAACTATATATATATATATATATATATATATCCATATATATGTCATCATATAGTTTTTACAAGTTTTAACGTTCGTGAATCACCGGTCAACTTGGGTGGTCAATTGTCTATATGAAACCTATTTCAATTAATCAAGTCTTAACAAGTTTGATTGCTTAACATGTTGGAAACATTTAATCATGTAAATATCAATCTCAATTAATATATATAACCATGGAAAAGTTCGGGTCACTACAGTACCTACCCGTTAAATAAATTTCGTCCCGAAATTTTAAGCTGTTGAAGGTGTTGACGAATCTTCTGGAAATAGATGCGGGTATTTCTTCTTCATCTGATCTTCACACTCCCAGGTGAACTCGGGTCCTCTACAAGCATTCCATCGAACCTTAACAATTGGTATCTTATTTTGCTTAAGTCTTTTAACCTCACGATCCATTATTTCGACGGGTTCTTCGATGAATTGAAGTTTTTAGTTGATTTGGATTTCATCTAACGGAATAGTGAGATCTTCTTTAGCAAAACATTTCTTCAAATTCGAGACGTGGAAAGTGTTATGTACAGCCGCGAGTTGTTGAGGTAACTCAAGTCGGTAAGCTACTGGTCCGACACGATCAATAATCTTGAATGGTCCAATATACCTTGGATTTAATTTCCGTCGTTTACCAAATCGAACAACGCCTTTCCAAGGTGCAACTTTAAGCATGACCATCTCTCCAATTTCAAATTCTATATCTTTTCTTTTAATGTCAGCGTAGCTCTTTTGTCGACTTTGGGCGGTTTTCAACCGTTGTTGAATTTGGATGATCTTCTCGGTAGTTTCTTGTATTATCTCCGGACCCGTAATCTGTCTATCCCCCACTTCACTCCAACAAATCGGAGACCTGCACTTTCTACCATAAAGTGCTTCAAACGGCGCCATCTCAATGCTTGAATGGTAGCTGTTGTTGTAGGAAAATTCTGCTAACGGTAGATGTCGATCCCAACTGTTTCCGAAATCAATAACACATGCTCGTAGCATGTCTTCAAGCATTTGTATCATCCTTTCACTCTGCCCATCAGTTTGTGGATGATAGGCAGTACTCATGTCTAGACGAGTTCCTAATGGTTGCTGTAATGTCTGCCAGAATCTTGAAATAAATCTGCCATCCCTATCAGAGATAATAGAGATTGGTATTCCATGTCTGGAGACGACTTCCTTCAAATACAGTCGTGCTAACTTCTCCATCTTGTCATCTAATCTTATTGGCAGGAAGTGTGCTGATTTGGTGAGACGATCAACTATTACCCAAATAGTATCAAAACTACTTGCAGTCCTTGGCAATTTAGTGATGAAATCCATGGTAATGTTTTCCCATTTCCATTCCGGGATTTCGAGTTGTTGAAGTAGACCTGATGGTTTCTGATGCTCAGCTTTGACCTTAGAACACGTCAAACATTCTCCTACGTATTTAGCAATATCGACTTTCATACCTGGCCACCAAAAATGTTTCTTAAGATCCTTGTACATCTTCCCCGTTCCAGGATGTATTGAGTATCTGGTTTTATGAGCTTCTCTAAGTACCATTTCTCTCATATCTCCAAATTTTGGTACCCAAATTCTTTCAGCCCTATACCGGGTTCCGTCTTCCCGAATATTAAGATGCTTCTCCGATCCTTTGGGTATTTCATCTTTTAAATTACCCTCTTTTAAAACTCCTTGTTGCGCCTCCTTTATTTGAGTAGTAAGGTTAGTGTGAATCATTATATTCATAGATTTTACTCGAATGGGTTCTCTGTCCTTTCTGCTCAAGGTGTCAGCTACCACATTTGCCTTCCCTGGGTGGTAACGAATCTCAAAGTCGTAATCATTCAACAATTCAATCCACCTACGCTGCCTCATATTCAGTTGTTTCTGATTAAATATGTGTTGAAGACTTTTGTGGTCGGTATATATAATACTTTTGACCCCATATAAGTAGTGCCTCCAAGTCTTTAATGCAAAAACAACAGCGCCTAATTCCAAATCATGCGTCGTATAATTTTGCTCGTGAATCTTCAATTGTCTAGACGCATAAGCAATCACCTTCGTCCGTTGCATTAATACACAACCGAGACCTTACTTTGATGCGTCACAATAAATCACAAAATCATCATTCCCTTCAGGCAATGACAATATAGGTGTCGTAGTTAGCTTTTTCTTCAATAATTGAAACGCCTTCTCTTGTTCATCCTTCCATTCAAATTTCTTCCCTTTATGCGTTAATGCAGTCAAGGGTTTTGCTATTTTGGAGAAATCTTGGATGAATCTTCTGTAGTAACCAGCCAATCCTAAAAATTGACGTATATGCTTCGGAGTTTTTGGGGTTTCCCACTTTTTAACGATTTCGATCTTTGCTGGGTCCACCTGGATACCTTCTTTGTTCATTATGTGACCGAGGAATTGAACTTCTTCCAACCAAAATGCACACTTTGAAAACTTAGCGTACAGTTTTTCTTTCCTCAATACTTCTAGCACTTTTCTCAAATGTTCTTCGTGCTCTTGATCATTCTTTTAGTAAATAAGTATGTCATCGATGAAAACAATGACAAACTTGTCAAGATATGGTCCACACACTCGGTTCATAAGGTCCATGAACACAGCTGGTGCATTAGTCAATCCAAACGGCATAACCATAAACTCGTAATGACCATAATGCGTCCTAAAAGCAGTTTTTGGAATATCATCCTCCTTTACTCGCATTTGATGATATCTAGAACGTAAATCGATCTTCGAATAAACCGACGAGCCTTGTAGTTGATCAAATAAGTCGTCAATTCTCGACAGTGGATAACGGTTTTTGATGGTAAGTTTGTTCAACTCTCTGTAGTCAATACACAACCTAAATGTACCATCTTTCTTCTTGACAAACAAAACAGGAGCTCCCCACAGTGATGTGCTTGGTCGAATGAAACCACGCTCTAAAAGTTCTTGTAATTGGCTTTGCAGTTCTTTCATCTCGCTGGGTGCGAGTCTGTAAGGAGCACGAGCTATTGGTGCAGCTCCTAGTACAAGATCTATTTGAAATTCTACGGATCGATGTGGGGGTAATCCCGGTAATTCTTTCGAAAATGCATCGGGAAATTCTTTTGCGACGGGAACATCATTGATGCTCTTTTCTTCAGTTTGTACTTTCTCGACGTGTGCTAGAACAGCATAGCAACCTTTTCTTATTAGTTTTTGTGCCTTCAAATTACTAATAAGATGTAGCTTCGTGTTGCCCTTTTCTCCGTACACCATTAAGGGTTTTCCTTTTTCTCGTATAATGCGAATTGCATTTTTGTAACAAACGATCTCTGCTTTCACTTCTTTCAACCAGTCCATACCGATTATCACATCAAAACTCCCTAACTCTACTGGTATCAAATCAATCTTAAATATTTCGCTACCCAGTTTAATTTTTCGATTCCGACATATATTATCTGGTGAAATTAATTTACCGTTTGCTAATTCGAGTAAAAATTTACTATCCAACGGCGTCAATGGACAACTTAATTTAGCACAAAAATCTCTACTCATATAGCTTCTATCCGCACCCGAATCAAATAAAACGTAAGCAGATTTATTGTCAATAAGAAACGTACCCGTAACAAGCTCTGGGTCTTCCTGTGCCTCTGCCGCATTAATATTGAAAACTCTTCCGCGGCCTTGTCCATTCGTGTTCTCCTGGTTCGGGCAATTTCTAATAATGTGGCCCGGTTTTCCACATTTATAACAAACTACATTGGCATAACTTGCTCCGACACTACTTGCTCCGCCATTACTCGTTCCGACACCATTTGTTCCTTTCGTTCTGTTAACCCCTGGTCCGTAGACCTCACACTTCGCCGCCCTATGACCATTTCTTTTACACTTGTCGCAAAATTTGGTGCAGAACCCCGAGTGATACTTTTCTCACCTTTGGCATAGCTGCTTCTGATTATTGTTGTTGTTGCGGTTGTTATTGTTGTTGGGATGATTGTTGTAGTTGCTGTTGTTGTTGTTGTTGTTGTTGTTGGGCCGTTTGTTGTAGTTGCGATTGATGTTGCGGTTGTTGGGATAATTGTTACGATTATTATTGTAATTGTTGTTGTTGTTGTATTGGTGATTCTTATCATCGTTTTCCTCCCTCTTTCTTTTGACTTGCTTCACATTGGCCTCTACAGCCGTCTGTTCTTTAATTCTTTCCTCAATCTGGTTCACTAGTTTGTGAGCCATTCTACATGCCTGTTGTATGGAGGCAGGCTCATGTGAACTTATATCTTCTTGGATTCTTTCTGGTAATCCTTTCACAAACGCGTCGATCTTCTCTTCCTCATCTTCAAACGCTCCCGGACACAATAGGCACAATTTTGTGAATCGTCTTTCGTACGTGGTAATATCAAATCCTTGGGTTCGTAACCCTCTAAGTTCTGTCTTGAGCTTATTGACCTCGGTTCTGGGACGGTACTTCTCGTTCATCAAGTGCTTGAATGCTGACCACGGTAGTGCGTACGCATCATCTTGTCCCACTTGCTCTAGATAGGTATTCCTCCATGTTAACGCAGAACCTGTGAAGGTATGCGTAGCGTACTTCACTTTGTCCTCTTCATTACACTTACTTATGGCAAACACCAATTCGACCTTCTCGGTCCACCTTTTCAATCCGATCGGTCCTTCGGTTCCATCAAATTCCAAAGGTTTGCAGGCAGTGAATTCTTTGTAGGTGCATCCTACACGATTTCCTGTACTGCTAGATCCAAGGTTATTGTTGGTATGTAGCGCAGCCTGTACTGCGGCTATGTTTGAAGCTAGAAAAGTACGGAATTCCTCTTCATTCATATTCATGGTGTGTCGAGTAGTCGGTGCCATTTCCTTCAAAATAGTCAAATGGAACAAGTTAATCATACAGAATATTAAGAGTAGTTAATAGTATTTCGTAGCATAATATGAACTCATTTATAAAAACTTTTTCTTCATATTAGTGTTTTATAAGTTTAAATTCGGGTAGTACCTACCCGTTAAGTTCATACTTAGTAGCTAATATACAATTCAACTACTACAATTCTATATGAAAAACTGATTATAATAATATTTCGCGTTCAAACTTTTACACAATATTTTACAAACTTACAATACCGCTTATTTTACATATAGCATGAAATATAGCACACAATAAATTTGATACAAGATGGTTGTGAAGATAATTCTAGCTAGTACACAAGTCGTTCAGCAAAGGCAATAAAGACACGTAATTCATACGTCCAGAAACAAGTCATGCATTCTGGTTTTACTAGGACTACTTCCCATCCTTGGTCTTGTGGAACATAACCGTTATGGCCGTTGATAAGACAGTGTGTTGTAACGTCGTCAAAGGGACGAGGGTTACGTAATGTCCAACAATCCCGTAACAATCTAAAAACCTCATTTCTTACCCCAATTACCGGCTCCGTCACTTGTGGGAACGTTTTGTTTAATAGTTGTAGCCCGATGTTCTTGTTCTCACTTTGGTGAGAAGCGAACATTACTAATCCGTAAGCATAACATGCTTCTTTATGTTGCATGTTTGCCGCTTTTTCTAAATCACGAAGTCCAATATTCGGATATATTGAGTCAAAATAATTTCTTAACCCATTGCGTAAAATAGCATTTGGGTTCCCCGCAATATATGCGTCAAAGTAAACACATCGTAACTTATGGATTTCCCAATGTGATATCCCCCATCTTTCTAACGAAAGCCTTTTATAAACCAAGGCATTCTTGGAACGTTCTTCGAATGTCTTACAAACTGATATCGCCTTAAATAGTTGTGCCGAAGAATTCTGACCGACTCTAGACAAGATTTCATCAATCATGTCTCCGGGTAGGTCCCTTAAAATATTGGGTTGTCTATCCATTTTGTGTTTTTATACTGTAAAATAGACAAGAATTAGATTCATAAAAAAAAAAAATTACTTATTAATACAAGCAATTTTTACATATATCATAAAGCATAAGCACACTATATTACATATATTACACCACACGAATACAACTATCTTATTCCGACTCGGTCGTTTCTTCTTTTTCGGTTTTGGTTCGTTTTGCCAAGTTTCTAGGGATATATGATGTTCCCCTAATACGAGCCGTCGTTTTCCACATTGGTTTAGAAAAACCTGGTGGTTTAGAGGTTCCCGGGTCATTGTTACAACTTAAGGACTTCGGGGGTTGACGATACATATAAAGTTCATCGGGGTTGGAATTAGATTTCTCTATTTTTATGCCCTTTCCCTTATTATTTTCTTTTACCTTTTTAAATTCAGTTGGGGTAATTTCTATAACATCATCGGAATTCTCGTCGGAATCCGATTCATCGGAGAATTGGTAATCCTCTCAATATTTTGCTTCCTTGGCGGAAACACCATTGACCATAATTAATCTTGGTCTGTTGGTTGAGGATTTTCTTTTACTTAACCGTTTTATTATTTCCCCCACCGATTCTATTTCCTCCTCCGGTTCCTCCTCTTCCGGTTCTGATTCTTCTTCCGGTTCTTCTTCGGGAACTTGTGAATCAGTCCAATATATATTCGACTCTTCGTTATTATTAGGTGAGTCAATGGGATTTATGCTAGAGGTAGACATCTATCACATAATATCAAACATGTTAAGAGATTAATATATCACATAATATATACATGTTAATAATATATAGTTTCCAACAAAAATGTTAAGCAATCATTTTTAAAGAAAACACGGTCGAAGTCCAGACTCACTAATGCATCCTAACAAACTCGATAAGACAAACTAATGCAAATTTTCTGGTTCTCTAAGACCAACGCTCGGATACCAACTGAAATGTCCCGTTCTTATTGATTAAAAACGTTCCATATTAATTGATTTCGTTGCGAGGTTTTGACCTCTATATGAGACGTTTTTCAAAGACTGCATTCATTTTTAAAACAAACCATAACCTTTATTTCATAAATAAAGGTTTAAAAAGCTTTACGTAGATTATCAAATAATGATAATCTAAAATATCCTGTTTTCACACGACCATTACATAATGGTTTACAATACAAATATGTTACATCGAAATCAGTTTCTTGAATGCAGTTTTTACACAATATCATACAAACATGGACTCCAAATCTTGTCCTTATTTTAGTATGCAACAGCGGAAGCTCTTAGTATTCACCTGAGAATAAACATGCTTTAAACGTCAACAAAAATGTTGGTGAGTTATAGGTTTAACCTATATATATCAAATCGTAACAATAGACCACAAGATTTCATATTTCAATACACATCCCATACATAGAGATAAAAATTATTCATATGGTGAACACCTGGTAATCGACATTAACAAGATGCATATATATAAGAATATCCCCATCATTTCGGGACACCCTTCGAATATGATATAAATTTCGAAGTACTAAAGCATCCGGTACTTTGGATGGGGTTTGTTAGGCCCAATAGATCTATCTTTAGGATTCGCGTCAATTAGGGTGTCTGTTCCCTAATTCTTAGATTATCAGACTTAATAAAAAGGGGCATATTCGATTTCGATAATTCAACCATAGAATGTAGTTTCACGTACTTGTTTCTATTTTGTAAATCATTTATAAAACCTGCATGTATTCTCATCCCAAAAATATTAGATTTTAAAAGTGGGACTATAACTCACTTTCACAGATTTTTACTTCGTCGAGAAGTAAGACTTGGCCACTGGTCGATTCACGAACCTATAACAAATATGTACATATATATCAAAGTATGTTCAAAATATATTTACAACACTTTTAATACATTTTGATGTTTTAAGTTTATTAAGTCAGCTGTCCTCGTTAGTAACCTACAACTAGTTGTCCACAGTTAGATGTACAGAAATAAATCGATAAATATTATCTTGAATCAATTCACGACCCAGTGTATACGTATCTCAGTATTGATCACAACTCAAACTATATATATTTTGGAATCAACCTCAACCCTGTATAGCTAACTCCAACATTCACATATAGAGTGTCTATGGTTGTTCCGAAATATATATAGATGTGTCGACATGATAGGTCGAAATATTGTATACGTGTCTATGGTATCTCAAGATTACATAATATACAATACAAGTTGATTAAGTTATGGTTGGAATAGATTTGTTACCAATTTTCACGTAGCTAAAATGAGAAAAATTATCCAATCTTGTTTTACCCATAACTTCTTCATTTTAAATCCGTTTTGAGTGAATCAAATTGCTATGGTTTCATATTGAACTCTATTTTATGAATCTAAACAGAAAAAGTATAGGTTTATAGTCGGAAAAAAAGTTACAAGTCATTTTTGTAAAGGTAGTCATTTCAGTCGAAAGAACAACGTCTAGATGACCATTTTAGAAAACATACTTCCACTTTGAGTTTAACCATAATTTTTGGATATAGTTTCATGTTCATAATAAAAATCATTTTCCCAGAATAAAAACTTTTAAATTAAAGTTTATCATAGTTTTTAATTAACTAACCCAAAACAGCCCGCGGTGTTACTACGACGGCGTAAATCCGGTTTTACGGTGTTTTTCGTGTTTCCAGGTTTTAAATCATTAAGTTAGCATATCATATAGATATATAACATGTGTTTAGTTGATTTTAAAAGTCAAGTTAGAAGGATTAACTTTTATTTGCGAACAAGTTTAGAATTAACTAAACTATGTTCTAGTGATTACAAGTTTAAACCTTCGAATAAGATAGCTTTATATGTATGAATCGAATGATGTTATGAACATCATTACTACCTCAAGTTCCTTGGATAAACCTACTAGAAAAGAGAAAAATTGATCTAGCTTCAACAGATCCTTAGATGGCTCGAAGTTCTTGAAGCAGAATCATGACATGAAAACAAGTTCAAGTAAGATCATCACTTAAAATGAGATTGTTATAGTTATAGAAATTGAACCAAAGTTTGAATATGATTATTACCTTGTATTAGAATGATAACCTACTGTAAGAAACAAAGATTTCTTGAGGTTGGATGATCACCTTACAAGATTGGAAGTGAGCTAGTAAACTTGAAAGTATTCTTGATTTTATGTAACTAGAACGTGTAGAATTTATGAAGAACACTTAGAACTTGAAGATAGAACTTGAGAGAGATCAATTAGATGAAGAAAATTGAAGAATGAAAGTGTTTGTAGGTGTTTTTGGTCATTGGTGTATGGATTAGATATAAAGGATATGTAATTTTGTTTTCATGTAAATAAGTTATGAATGATTACTCATATTTTTATAATTTTATGAGATATTTCATGCTAGTTGCCAAATGATGGTTCCCACATGTGTTAGGTGACTCACATGGACTGCTAAGAGCTGATCATTGGAGTGTATGTACCAATAGTTAGGTGACTCATATGGGCTGCTAAGAGCTGATCATTGGAGTGTATATACCAATAGTACATACATCTAAAAGCTGTGTATTGTACGAGTACGAATACGGGTGCATACGAGTAGAATTGTTGATGAAACTGAACGAGGATGTAATTGTAAGCATTTTTGTTAAGTAGAAGTATTTTGATAAGTGTATGGAAGTCTTTCAAAAGTGTATAAATAAATATTAAAACACTACATGTATATACATTTTAACTGAGTCGTTAAGTCATCGTTAGTCGTTACATGTAAGTGTTGTTTTGAAACCTTTAGGTTAACGATCTTGTTAAATGTTGTTAACCCAATGTTTATAATATCAAATGAGATTTTAAATTATTATATTATCATGATATTATCATGTATGAATATCTCTTAGTATGACATATATACATTAAATGTCTTTACAACGATAATCGTTACATATAAGTCTCGTTTAAAAATCATTAAGTTAGTAGTCTTGTTTTTACATATGTAGTTCATTGTTAATATACTTAATGATATGTTTACTTATCATAATATCATGTTAACTATATATATATATATATATATATATATATATATATATATATATATATATATCCATATATATGTCATCATATAGTTTTTACAAGTTTTAACGTTCGTGAATCACCGGTCAACTTGGGTGGTCAATTGTCTATATGAAACCTATTTCAATTAATCAAGTCTTAACAAGTTTGATTGCTTAACATGTTGGAAACATTTAATCATGTAAATATCAATCTCAATTAATATATATAACCATGGAAAAGTTCGGGTCACTACATAATATATAAAAGATAAGATATGAATGCTCACGTATCAATATTCTGATTCAATATTGTAGGAAAGTACGTAGACGCAGTTACGCAACGGAGATGATAAACATTAGTTTGATCTCACGAGCAATACCCCCGAACCATACCCATCACCTCCTTAGTTATAACCCATAATTTCCTTAGCTTTGACTCACTCGAAAACCATTTTTGAAATCGTTTGAACATGACCTCGTCGTAGTATTTTTTGTATAATACTAATTAAAATAATATTAATACTACTGATAATAATAATAATAAGATTAATAATATTATTAATCTTAATAATATATATATATATATATATATATATATATATATATATATATATATATATATATATATAGAGCAGAAGAATGTGACACCCCAGGTAAAATGTTCCCTGTAGCATGATATTGTCCGCTTTCCAGAGATAGGGACATACCCTTGTCTCCCCCGTAGGTTGCTCACGGATTTTTCTTGGCGACCACACACGACGAACACTTTCCCAGGAGGTCACCCATCCTGGTAGTGCCCTTGCCTGAGCACGCTTAACTGCAGAGTTCTAATGAGATCTGCTGCGCTTGTGGTCCCAAAACGCGTCATGCTAGGAAAGGTCTCCACACCCTTATAAGGCATGCTTCGTTCCCCTCTCCAACCGATGTGGGACGGATGTAGCACGGATGTTACAATCCTCCCCCCTAATGGGACACAACGTCCTCGATGTGCACGTTTGGTCCGGGGCCTGGCTCTGATACCATATGTGACACCCCAGGTAAAACGTTCCCCGTAGCATGATATTGTCCGCTTTGCAGAGATAGAGACGTACCCTTGTCTCCCCCGTAGGTTACTCACGGATTTTTCTTGGCGACCACACACGACGAACACTTTCCCAAGAGGTCACCCATCCTGGTAGTGCCCTTGCCTGAGCACGCTTAACTGCAGAGTTCTAATGAGATCTGCTGCGCTTGTGGTCCCAAAACGCGTCATGCTAGGAAAGGTCTCCACACCCTTATAAGGCATGCTTCGTTCCCCTCTCCAACCGATGTGGCACGGATGTAGCACGGATGTTACATAAAATGCAATCCTGGTTCTCTATAACAACCTGGATCTGATACCAATCTGTCACACCCCCTAAATAGAACCGGGGGTAATCTGTGACTAACCAATATCATAACACAAGTGTAAAGCGAGAACGACTCTATATGAGACGTTTTAATTAAAAACCAATGTATTAACGCAGCGGAAAGTATTAAGTTATTACAATTTGTAAATCTAAAATGTAAATGTAAACTAAATTGTTTTAATGCAATGATATAAATGATAGAATGCGGACTCCAAAAGCAGCAAGCCCAAATAGCACACAAAGTCTATAGCAATTTTCACCTGAGACAAAACATGCTTAAAGTGTCAACCAAAAAGGTTGAGTGAACGACATAGGTTTAATATATAGTGTTTAGACCACAAGATTTAATAATAATAAAGTTCAATCAGTTCGGTAGTAGTGCTGAGGTGTATGATATCGAGACTAAACAAAGTTACCCCGTGATCACTTTTATTCGTTCGTGTCGTTAAATCATTATTATGCAACCAAAGACCAGTGGTCAAATGGTTAGAGACGTCGCTCTCAAAAGGCCTACTCAAAATAACTAAGTTTGCATTTATACGTAGCAATTAACGATATCATGGCAGAGATTTAGCATGAATCAAAGCATGCAGCACAGTTTGAACTAATCAAAAGAAAGTTTTCATGTACTTGTGTCTAAGCGAAAAACAGTTTAAAAGCAAGCATGTGTCTCACCCCCAAAGTTTAAAATAAGTAATAGAAACAGTTAAAAAGTGGGGCTATGAAGTTCACCTTAATAGCAGATAAGCAAATCCACGCAAGTAGTATGAATGGAGTGTGTAATCGGAGATCTCAACCTAGAGATATAATATTCGATTAGGTAATGTCTAATAGACATTAAGTTTGTTTATTAATATAGTAAACTATATTAACAGTGACCGTTTTCGAGAAAGTTATATTTATATGAATGATAATATACTTAGTGTTATTAAGTGTTACTATATAGGTATGTGTATAGGTTATACTAGTAATAGTATTATTAATCTTTAATTATTCAACCTTTATATATATATATATATATATATATATATATCATTATATGTTACATCTATAAATATACTTCTATGTGATACATACATATACATATATTCTTTATTATTATTATTCATGTATGTATTTATAACTACATGATATATATATAGTAGGTGTATGTGTTACATATATAATAGTGTAAGATGATACATATTCATATGCTTATTACTTTTCTTATTATTAGGATTACTAACTTATACTTACATAATGAACATTCATACATACATACACACGTACATATACATACTTATATACACATACATATACACGTATGTATATATTTACATATACACACACACATACACGTACACGTACAGTGTATACATGCACATACGTACGTATGCATGCATGCATGCATGCATGTACATTCTTTATTATCATTACTCTTTACTAAACATAAAATCATAAGTTTTTAACATACTAACTAGTATAATAACTTTTCACATAAAATCATAACTTATCATAATTATAAACTAGTTTCATCAAAATTCTCAGTCTTATTAACCTAAACTTCTACCATTACACAATACGTGTTCTTGTTTAACCACCATCTTTTAATCTTAGCCATAATCTTCAACTAACATTAACTAACTTCATGATAATACCTAATTCAACCTAGTATCTTATTAACATAAAATCATGACTTTATATCATAATAACTAATCATCTTTTTAGCCATAATCAATTCGTATTCATAACCTAAACTTTTCACATTAGATCATAATTCATACTTGATTTTATAACATTACAACTTGATCTTAATAGTCATGATCATACTTAATATAATACTTATAAATAATCATCTTTATTAAACCTCATACACTTTTAACAACCTAATTGTAATTGATTTAAAAGTAAGATTGAACTAGGGTTTTAGGACTACCTTAGGGTTAGAGATTGATGATGAATGCGAAGCAGATAAACAGGAAACATAAGCAGCAACAACACGACCCAAACAAGGTCTTTTTGGGTCTGGATAAACACGACAGAAACAATAGCAGATCACGACTAACTGGGGGTCCTTCTTGGCTTCTTTGATCGACAGAAAGACAGAAAACAAAACAACAATTAATCAAACTTCTATGGGTTGTTGTGGGTCGAATATTACAGCAGGAAAACAAAAACAAACTTACTTGTTTTCGTTGCACAGGAACAGCAGACGAACTGCAGCAACACATCAGGTTTAATAGCGAATTGGGCAGGCTTTGTGTGATGGTGGTTGGCGACTGCAGGTGGGGTATTAATGAGGGTTTGTTTTCGACAAGGCAGGCTGAAAAGAGGCTGAAGATGTCAACAGAAAATAGATGATGTAGGTGATCTAGTTCGACAGAATAACAGGAGAGAATGCAAGAGATATGATCGACTAGATTACAGGTTTAATTGTGGTGCTTAATCAGGAAATTCACGATAGCTTTTATAGATGTTTGTAGGTTTCCTAATGGCATTCAACTACTTGGAGAATCAAGGAAGGAATTTGAGTTAAACTAGGATTTTCCAAAAACTTAGTGATCAAGTGTTTATCTCCTAATTTTCTATACAGCCGATCCCATGTGATACATATGATTTATTCCTTTTTTTTATATACGGTTTTCCTTATTTATTTATATATTATTTATATATTTTTTTTATAATTATTATTATTATTAGTATTAGGGTTATATTATTTAAATACATTTTATTTATTTATTAGACCCTAACCTTTTATAAATTTTTTATTTGTTCCAATTTGTTTGTATAAATTTTTATAGTTTATACAATATCACTTTTAAGTATTAATATATATATATATATATATATATATATATATATATATATATATATATATATATATATATATATATATATATATATATAGTTTATATAATAAAGATAATACACAAATACATAAACTTTATATTAACAAAAATATTGATCAAAAGTTAATATTTAATCAAAGTTTATTAAGTAAAGTTCATGAGTACAAGTAATCCTATTAATTGAACAGTTAAAACAGAAATGAAAAATTGAGGGTCGTCATAGTACCTCCCCGTTAATAAAAACTTCGTCCCGAAGTTTTAAGTGGACTTCTCGGATGCATCTGCGGTTGAGAACAGATGGGGATATTTCCGTCTCATTTGGTCTTCACGTTCCCAGGTATACTCGGGGCCTCGTCGCGAATTCCAACGGACTTTAACAATAGGTATAGTGCTTTGTTTCAAGCGTTTCTCAGTTTGATCAACGACCTCAATTGGTTCTTCAATGAAGTGCATCTTTTCATCAATGCGAATGTCATCCAAAGGAATAACGAGTGTGTCATCAACAAGACACTTTTTCAGATTTGAGACGTGGAACACGTCGTGTACCTTACTAAGCTCGGTAGGTAGTTCTAATCGATAAGCCACGGGACCAATTCTTTCGATAATCTTGAAAGGTCCAACAAAACGCGGACTTAGTTTGCTTCGTTTACCAAAACGAACGACTCCTTTCTAAGGGGATACTTTCAACATGACTTTATCACCAACTTGGAATTCTAAATCTTTCCGACGAATATCAGCATAGCTCTTTTGTCGGCTACGGGCAGTTTCTAACCGTTTCTTAATTTGAACGATCTTTTCGGTTGTTTCATGAATGATTTCCAGACCAGTTATTTGTCTATCTTCTAGTTCATCCCAGCACAGTGGAGATCTACATTTTCGTCCGTACAAGGCAGTGTTGTAAAAAACGGAAAAAATGGGGGTGTAGACGGATTTTGGAGAGCCCCGTCCCGTTTATACATAAAACGTTTGAAAAATGGAAATCGGCCAAAAAACGGTCAAAAGACGGTCAAACACGGTCCGAGACGGGAAAAAAATGGGTTTTTCTGATTTTTTTCAAGTTTTTTTTTTTTAAATATTAAACGTTGTGCTATTACTTAGGGTTTCTTTTTTTATGTTTGAAATGTTGAAGTATTTAAACATGTGTGAAATGCTTATGTTTGGAAAAATGTAATGTACAATATATATATAATATATAACATTTTAATTTAAAAGTCAACGTTAGTCAACATCCGTCTAGACCTCCGTCTCGACCGTCTCGACCCTTTTAGGACCCGACCGTCTCGACCCCGTCTCGCGTCTTTTGCAACCTTGGTACAAGGCTTCAAAAGGTGCAGCCTTAATACTTGAATGATAACTGTTGTTGTAAGAAAATTCGGCTAAAGGCAAGTTTCTATCCCAACCTTTACCAAAATCGATAACACAAGCACGAAGCATATCTTCCAATGTTTGAATGGTTCGTTCACTTTGACCATCGGTTACGGATGATAAGCAGTACTCATGTCGAGTTGAGTTCCAAGAGCAGATTGTAAAGTTTTCCAAATTCTAGAGATAAATCGACTATCGCGATCTAAAATGATTGAAATAGGGACTCCATGACGTGAGACAATCTCTTTGATATAAAGTTATGACAATTTCTCCATCTTGTCGGTTTCTTTGATTGGCAAGAAGTGTGCAGATTTAGTAAGACGATCCACTATGACCCATATAATATCATTGCCGTTTGAGGTCTTAGGCAACTTGGTGATGAAATCCATAGTGATACAATCCCACTTCCACTGCAGAATATCCGGTTGTTGAAGTAAACCAGACGGCTTTTGATGCTCGGCCTTAACTTTCAAACAAGTAAGGCACTTGCTCACATAATCAGCAATATCAGATTTAAGATTCGGCCACCAATAAAACTCTTTCACATCGTGATACATTTTACTAGAGCTTGGGTGAATAGAATACCTAGTCTTATGTGCTTCATCCAAGACTAGTTCTCGAAGATTTCTAAAAATTGGGACCCAGATTCGGTTATTGAAATACCTTATTCTGTTTCCCTTGAGTTCAAGTTGCTTTACGAGACCTTTAAGTCCCTCGAGTTGGACATTCTCTTCCTTCAATGCCTCAAGTTGTGTTTCACGGATTTGAGATGTAAGATTCGTACGAATACGTATGTTTAAAGCTAGGACTCGGATCGGTTTGACACTATCTTTTCTATTAAGGGCATCGGCAACTACATTCGCCTTACCGGGATGATATTTAAGCTCACAGTCGTAGTCATTTAATAACTCGACCCAACGCCTTTGTCTCATGTTTAGTATGAATTTAATCCGTAGAGATAATGTCTCCACATCTTCAACGCGAATACCACAGCTCCTAACTCTAGGCCATGCGTGGTATAGTTCTTCTCATGTTTCTTCAACTGTCTAGATGCATAGGCTATAACTTTGTTACGTTGCATTAAGACACATCCGAAACCTTGATTCGAGGCATCACAATAGACTACAAAATTGTCGTTGCCATCGGGTAATGATAGAATCGGGGCTGTGGTCAATTTATCCTTTAGAACCTTAAAAGCAGATTCCTGTTCTTCGGACCACTCAAACTTCTTCCCCTTGTGAGTTAGCTTAGTGAGAGGCTTAGCTAAAATAGAAAAATCTTTGATGAATCTTCGGTAATAACCAGCAAGTCCTAAAAATTGGCGAATATGTTTCGCACTCTTAGGTACTTCCCAATTCCGAATAGCAGTAATTTTTGCCGGATCGACATGTATTCCTTCACTATCAACTACATGTCCGAGAAATTGTACGGTTCGCAACCAAAATTCACATTTAGAGAACTTGGCATACAGTTGTTCCTTCTTTAAGAGCTCTAGAATCAATCGCAAATGTTGCTCATGCTCTTTCTCATTCTTGGAATAGATTAGAATATCGTTGATGAAAACAATCACGAATTTATCAAGATAAGGTTTGCATACACGGTTCATAATATCCATGAACACAGCAGGAGCATTGGTTAAATCAAAAGGCATGACAAGAAACTCATAATGCCCATAGCGAGTACGGAAAGCAGTCTTAGAAACATCAGTTTCCTTGACTCTCAATTGATGATAACCCGACCTAAGATCAATCTTTGAATAAATACTTGACCCTTGCAGTTGGTCAAACATGTCATCAATACGCGGCAGAGGATAACGATTCTTGATGGTTAGCTTGTTGAGTTCTCGGTAATCAATACACATTCTCAACGTGCCATCTTTCTTCTTAACAAATAGAACAGTTGCTCCCCACGGAGACGAGCTAGGACGAATGAAACCTTTCTCCAAAAGTTCTTGTAGTTGGCTAGATAATTCTTTCATTTCGGATGGAGCTAGTCGGTATGGTGCCTTTGCAATAGGTGCAGCACCGGGTGTCAAATCAATTTGAAACTCAACCTGTGGTTGAGGAGGGAGACCAGGGAGTTCCTCGGGAAATACTTCGGGAAAGTCTCTAACCACCGGTACATCTTCAATACGTTTCTCTTCCGGTTAGAATTTCTTAACATGGGCTAAGATAGCTTGATATCCCTTCATTAGATATTTGCGGGTGGAGTAGTAGGTGTGTAGACCGGTGAGTTAACGGATCCTTCGAACTCGTTATCGGAGATGATGATCGGGCAAACGCGAGACATCCTAAAAGACACGAAAGAACTAAGTTAGGCAAGTTCTAAGGAAGGCGCAAAAGCACGAATTAAAATGTAAAGGAAAGTACTTAAAAATCGAGGCAGGAAAGGTTATAGACCTATGGATTACTA
Source organism: Rutidosis leptorrhynchoides (assembly GCF_046630445.1). NCBI lineage: Eukaryota > Viridiplantae > Streptophyta > Magnoliopsida > Asterales > Asteraceae > Rutidosis > Rutidosis leptorrhynchoides. Next base: position 28,884,094 of record NC_092335.1, read on the forward strand.
AGGCACCCTAACTAGCACATAAGGCACACATAAAATGCAATCCTGGTTCTCTATAACAACCTGGCTCTGTTACCAATCTGTCACACCCCCTAAATAGAACCGGGGGTAATCTGTGACTAATCAATATCATAACACAAGTGTAAAGCGAGAATGACTCTATATGAGACGTTTTAATTAAAAACCAATGTATTAACGTAGCGGAAAGTATTAAGTTATTACAATTTGTAAATCCAAAATGTAAATGTAAACTAAATTGTTTTAATGTAATGATATAAATGATAAAATGCGGACTCCAAAAGCAGCAAGCCCAGATAGCACACAAAGTCTTTAGCAATCTTCATCTGAGACAAAACATGCTTAAAGTGTCAACCAAAAAGGTTGAGTGAACGACATAGGTTTAATATATAGTGTTTAGACCACAAGATTTAATAATAATAAAGTTCAACCAGTTCAGTAGTAGTGCTGAGGTGTATGATATCGAGACTAAACAAAGTTACCCCGTGATCACTTTTATTCGTTCGTGTCGTTAAATCATTATTATGCAACCAAAGACCAGTGGTCAAATGGTTAGAGACATCGCTCTCAATAGGCCTACTCACAATAACTAAGTTTGCATTTATATGTAGCAATTAACGATATCATGGCAGGGATTTAGCATGAATCAAAGCATGCAGCACAGTTTGAACTAATCAAAAGAAAGTTTTCATGTACTTGTGTCTAAGCGTAAAACAGTTTAAAAGCAAGCATGTGTCTCACCCCAAAGTTTAAAATAAGTAATAGAAACAGTTAAAAAGTGGGGCTATGAAGTTCACCTTAATAGCAGATAAGCAAATCCACGCAAGTAGTATGAATGGAGTGTGTAATCGGAGATCTCAACCTAGAGATATAATATTCGATTAGGTAATGTCTAATAGACATTAAGTTTGTTTATTAATATAGTAAACTATATTAACAGTGACCGTTTTCGAGAAAGTTATATTTATATGAATGATAATATACTTAGTGTTATTAAGTGTTACTATATAGGTATGTGTATAGGTTATACTAGTAATAGTATTATTAATCTTTAATTATTCAACCTTTATATATATATATATATATATATATATATATATATATATATATATATATATATATATATCATTATATGTTACATCTATAAATATACTTCTATGTGATACATACATATACATATATTCTTTATTATTATTATTCATGTATGTATTTATAACTATATGATATATATATAGTAGGTGTATGTGTTACATATATAAAAGTGTAAGATGATACATATTCATATACTTATTACTTTTCTTATTATTAGGATTACTAACTTATACTTACATAATGAACATTCATACATACATACACACGTACATATACATACTTATATACACATATATATACACGTATGTATATATTTACATATACACACACACATACACGTACAGTGTATACATGCACATACGTACGTATGCATGCATGCATGCATGCATGTACATTCTTTATTATCATTACTCTTTACTAAACATAAAATCATAAGTTTTTAACATACTAACTAGTATAATAACTTTTCACATAAAATCATAACTTATCATAATCATAAACTAGTTTCATCAAAATTCTTAGTCTTTTTAACCTAAACTTCTACCATTACACAATACGTGTCTTGTTTAACCACCATCTTTTAATCTTAGCCATAATCTTCAACTAACATTAACTAACTTCATGATCATACCTAATTCAACCTAGTATCTTATTAACATAAAATCATGACTTTATATCATAATAACTAATCATCTTTTTAGCCATAATCATTTCGTATTCATAACCTAAACTTTTCACATTAGATCATAATTCATACTTGATTTTATAACATTACAACTTGATCTTAATAGTCATGATCATACTTAATATAATACTTATAAATAATCATCTTTATTAAACCTCATACACTTTTAACAACCTAATTGTAATTGATTTAAAAGTAAGATTGAACTAGGGTTTTAGGACTACCTTAGGGTTAGAGATTGATGATGAATGCGAAGCAGATAAACAGGAAACATAAGCAGCAACAACACGACCCAAACAAGGTCTTTTTGGGTCTGGATAAACACGACAGAAACAATAGCAGATCACGACTAACTGGGGGTCCTTCTTGGCTTCTTTGATCGACAGAAAGACAGAAAACAAAAAAACAATTAATCAAACTTCTATGGGTTGTTGTGGGTCAAATATTACAGCAGGAAAACAGAAACAAACTTACTAGTTTTCGTTGCACAGGAACAGTAGACGAACTGCAGCAACACAGCAGGTTTAATAGCAAATTGGGCAGGCTTTGTGTGATGGTGGTTGGCGATTGCAGGTGGGGTGTTGATGAGGGTTTGTTGTCGACAAGGCAGGCTGGAAAGAGGCTGAAGATGTCGATAGAAAACAGATGATGTAGGTGATCTAGTTCGACAGAATAACAGGAGAGAATGCAGGAGATATGATTGACTAGATTGCAGGTTTAATTGTGGTGCTTAATCAGGAAATTCATGATAGCTTTTATAGATGTTTGTAGGTTCCTAATGGCATTCAACTACTTAGAGAATCAAGGAAGGAATTTGAGTTAAACTAGGATTTGCCAAAAACTTAGTGATCAAGTGTTTATCTCCTAATTTTCTATACAGCCGATCCCATGTGATACATATGATTTATTCCTTTTTTTTTATATACGGTTTTCCTTATTTATTTATATATTTTTTATAAATATTTTTTATAATTGTTATTATTATTAGTATTAGGGTTATATTATTTAAATACATTTTATTTATTTATTAGACCCTAACCTTTTATAAATTTTTTATTTGTTCCAATTTGTTTGTATAAATTTTTATAGTTTATACAATATCACTTTTAAGTATTAATATATATATATATATATATATATATATATATATATATATATATATATATATATATATATATATATATATATATAAAGATAATACACAAATACATAAACTTTATATTAACAAAAATATTGATCAAAAGTTAATATTTAATCAAAGTTTATTAAGTAAAGTTCATGAGTACAAGTAATCCTATTAATTGAACAGTTAAAACAGAAATGAAAAATTGAGGGTCGTCATAAAGAAGAAATGAGAAGAGAAGTGAATGAATTCGGAGCAAAAACTGCGAGCTTTATAGATGTGGCCTGGAACTGAACCCCATGCGATCGCATGGGTTCCATGCCCATTTTCTATGCGATCGCATGGCCAGCTGGTACGCACCCACTTCGTTTTGTTTTCTTATTTGTCGACATATTTTTATAATATATATATATATATATATATATATATATATATATATATATATATATATATATATATATATATATATATATATAATATAATTTATATTAATTAATTATATATTATATTATATTCTCGTGCCTAATTAACTTATAATTTTAGTTCCGATGTCTTGTACATTTACGTTCGACTTATGTCCCGGTTCTGGTTTTTCGAACGTCCTTTCGTACACTTAGAAAACATGTACTTTACGTTTCGCGACGTGTACATTTATCAATAATTAGACTTAATCAATGATAAACTATATTACCCGAAGTATAACTTAATCATTTGAATGTTTTGGTCATTTGCGTTTATAAATTAACGTCTTAATATATAATAATATTATTTTAAATCAAAACGTTTTATATCTAAGTTAAAATTATATTTTATAACATTTATAAAATATACGTACATTTTCATTTTGAAATAGTGTTTTACTGCAGCAAAATGATTTTTACTGTAGCAAATAGTGGTTTTCGAAAACACTGAGGCTTTTCGGGTACTGTAGCAATTCGAAAATACTGTAGCAAATTAGTGTTTTACTTGTTCATCTTAAATGTTTTAGTTAACTTATCTAAATATCAATCGAATCAATAATCGAATGTTACTATCGTTTACTAAATAACTTGAAATTATATATTTGTATATATCTTTATTTAATATACATAAATCAGTTTTAAAATATACATTGCAAGTTATTTATAATTAATTTTAATATTCCAACTTATTATATATATATATATATATATATATATATATATATATATATATATATATATATATATATATATATTTATATATATATATATATATATATATCTATTTACAAATAGATGTTCGTGAATCGTCGGTCAATAGTCAAAGGTTAACTGAATATATAACATTAGTTCAAAAATTTTGAGAATTAATATTACAGACTTTGCTTATCGTGTCAGAATCATATAAAGATTAAATTTAAATTTGGTCAGAAATTTTCGGGTCGTCACAGTACCTACCCGTTAAATAAATTTTGTCCCGAAATTTGAGTGAGGTCGTCATGGCTAACAATAAAAATGTTTTTATGATGAATATGAGTGGATAAATAGAGTTTTATCATTATTGACTAATATAGATAAAACGATTCGATTATGTGAAGCGTACGAGTGAAGCTGTCACAAAAGGTTGAGATAGAGATTTAACTTTGGACGTAGTCACGGTGGATTTCCGGATTTTAAGGGATTTAAAAAAAATCTTATTAATAAGATTTGATTCTTCGGTAGTTAAGGAGATAGGATCTTCTTTGGTTAAATGCGATAATCTGTTTTGATTTCTCTGTCAGATATTTTACTATAAATCCACCCTCTTCATTTCCTTATTTTCCACAGCTCATACCTTCTATTGTTTCTCCCTCAATTCATATTTTAAAGCATTCGTCAATATGCTCCATCCAGTTCTGCTTCCTGATATACTCCTAACTTTCATATCTTTCATTCTTCTTTTTCATCTCCCGCCGGAAGAATCTATTTACTTTTACTATACTCTTGGTTTTATAGTATTTTTAGTTCTCCCCTGTCTTTATATTGTTATATGCATCGATATATACGGTTTGTAAATTTCTGGGTTGTTGTTGGGTTTTATATCTTCCCTTATATTTCGATGTTTCTGCTTCTGTCTTTCTATAATCATTGACATCCACAGTTAATGCTCTCTCCTATTTGCTGAGATTTATACTCCCATTTCTATTTCGGAGCTTCATGATTTTGTTTTCACTTCGCAAGTAATGGTCCAGAATTCGTAGGAATGGAGTTTCGAATGAACATGACTAATGTTCTAAGAGAGAGATTGTAATAGTATGATCTTGATTGGTTAAATTACTAGAATTTAAGAGAAAATATAGAACTATCAAGAAATTATGTTCTTGATATGTTTATATATTAGATAGAATGTAAGAGTCGTGTAACATGGCACATGATGACGTTATGGTCTGTGAATCATCACATTCCATTAGAAACTCAGCATGACTTACTCTAATATAATCACGTTGATCAAGTGTCATTATATTATACTAACTCATGCTTCAGTTCCCAACACTGCTTCAAAAATATTCATAATTTAAACTCGAAGGTTTACAGAATATAGAAGCTAAACAGTTTCCTTTATGATGTAATACAGATAACGCGAGGAGATAAATGATTTCAGATAAGAATATTTATGAAAATATCTTCAGAAATATCGAGGATATTTATAATGAAAGATACGATAATATCTTAGAATTTCTAATATCGATGGATGATGAAGTTTTATCCATAAAGGTTTAGAGTCAGGAGCAAGATATTTATTAATGACTTCAGCAGATACTGAGTCATTTGGATTCTTTGAAGGCAGGTTTAGTCTTTATAATTTGTCCACAGCCTCCTTCATGGTTTGCTCAATTCGTTTTTCAGTACCAAATTTTCTCTTTTTCTGAGCTTTGCCAACACGTTATTCTTTATCGTCAAACTTTTGACTGTTAATGTCGTTTACAGTTTTTGCTGCTTCATCAGCTTTTTCAACATTCAGAGTATTGATTCGTAGACTGGTTGTTTTTCAGATTTTCAGAATGAAAGCTCATGATTCTAAGAGATGAATGTTATATGTATACATATGATGTTCTAGTACAGTTTCGAATTCAAAGTATGACATTTGAAAGATGTAAGAATCTAAGAGTGATGTTTTCTGTTAAATCTTGGCTTGGATTCTGATTTTTCAAAATTAGAATATGTAATCAAATTTGGATGCGAATGGTTGTTTTGATTTCTAGGAAAGAATGTATATCGTTGTGAAAGTAGTGAGTATAGTTGATGATTTGCTGAATCAGAATCGAAGAATATAACATATTAATTGTGAATTTATATATCTCTCGGGTATTATCTACCCGTTAAAAGTTTCACAAGTAATATTTTGTACCAGAGAATTTTATTAGTCTTTATGAAAATATATGTATGTATATTTTCTTCAGATGTAATACAGATTTAATGAGTTAATATCATATTAAGCTCATTTGATTTTTGACTGGATTTGAAATGAATAATCTCTAAAACATTAAAGATTTCATAATCTTCGCGGAGTAATCAATACTTCATTATTCAGTTTTATTGATATTTCCTCAGTGAATCATGTTGGTGCTTATGGAACTCTTGCTAACTTTACAAGGTACTAATGATGTTTTCTGGAAAGTTTCAAGTATATCGAAAATGAAAGTGCAAAATCAAACATGTATTTAAATAATACACTTGATTTATTATGAAGTAGAATCTACTAAGTCAAAGCAGAGATTATAGTTAACGATTGTTAAGTCATTAAAGAAGGATGTACATCATAGCATATTAATATAATGAACTAACCGAGTAGTTAAGATTCATACGTAATAGCTTACTACGGAAAGATTTATTTTGATCTCAAAATTCATATATATATAAAATATACATATAATTTCTTCAGAGGGAATGAGTTAATACTTCATAACTCGTTGATACAATATACGCGTTGTTGATTAGTGATGATGTTTGCGGTGATTATGGATCTGGCGGAGCTTGTGATGTTGTAGATACTGCTGATGCTGACGATGCTGGCGGTACTGTTGATGCTGCTGGTAAAACAGATCTAGCTTGTAAATCATGCACCATTCTGATCAGGGTTTTATTTCATCATTTTTATTCGCTCACTCATCTGGTTTACAATTAGAACTAGAATAAGTAATCTCTAAAACTTTTAGAAACTACATATTCTCTGCAGAATATTTCTTTGATGAAGTTATGAATCAATACTTCATCGTTTGTTGTTGTTGGTATTCCTTGGTATCTATGATGCGTATTAAGTTGATGTTTGAGGTACAGATTATGATGTTGAGGTGTGGGATGCGGATGTTGTTGTTGGTGGTGGTAATGATACTGTTGGTGTTGATACTGGTGGTGCAGTTGGTGGTTGTGGGGCTTGTGATGCTTGTAAATTCTGCATCATATTCTCCAAAGCCAATACTCGAGCGCGAAGCTCGTTGACTTCTTCTATTACACCGGGATGATTGGCGGTTGGAACGAGCGGATGAATAAGATCTAGAAGTTTAGATAATATATAATCGTGGCGAGATACTCTGGAAATGAGAGAGAAAATGGTGTTTCGGACTGGTTCACCGGTAAGTGTTTCAGGTTCTTCGCCAATAGGGAAATTTGGTGGGTGGAAAGGACCGCCTTCTTCTTGTCTCCATTGACTGAGTCGGCTACGAACCCATCCCCAATCCATCCAGAATAGATGATGGCTAATGGGTTGATCCATTCCGGTTACACTGCTTTCGGGGCTCAGGTGGATATCCATATCGGAATAGCTGTCGGAATCCGATGAACTTGAACTAGTCGAGGGATCCATCTCGTACGATCAAGGAAATGAATTTTGATATGTAATAGATTATAGGATTTAGTTTGGTATTCTCTGATACATAATTTACATATGTATATATAATACCAAAATTCCATAAATTACGGAGAAATTTTCGAAAGATGTCAGGAAAAGTTTACAGTAGCAGATATGCTAAGATATGAATTAGTCTGTACACTATCTATGCAATAAATGCAGGAAAACGTGTCTAGACTTAAGAATGATAAGCAAGTAATTTCTGACAAGAAATGATAAGCAAAACTCGGTAAAAACAAATACGGTCATAGTCCAGACTCACTAATGTATCCTAACAATTATCAGTTAAACACACTACTGCAAACTCTGATTCCCTATGACCTCAAGCTCTGATGCCAACTGTGATGACCCGTCCAAATCTATTTGGACGAATACATCATTCATTGATTTCATAGTGAGGTTTTGACCTCCATATGATACGTTTTGTAAACATTGCATTCTTTTGAAAAGGGCACACCATAAATGAATACATAAATCCAAGGTTTTCGACATCTGATGATTTCTACGTATAGACAATCACCATATATAATAGTTTTTAACAATACATCTGTGGACAATACAGTCAAATAAGATACATGGTGATGATTTTGTGAATGCAAAGTTTTTTTGAATAAAGCATGTATGACTCCATGCACATAGCTTGTATAACGTATAAGCAAACAGCGGAAGACTCATAGGAACCTGAGAATAAACATGCTTAAAAGTGTCAACACAAAGGTTGGTGAGTTCGTAGTTTTAATGTTGCGCATAATCTGTATATAAAGGTGGTTCATAAGATTTCAGTTGTTTCATCCGAAACGTTTATCAAAAGATTCTACGAAATTGAGCACCCTGGTAACTAAACTTTAACGTTATAATAAGTACCCATGTTTTAACATACATGCAACCAACATGTACAATACACACCATCCAACGTGTACTAAACTCAAATAGCATACGTCTGTTTTAAAGCTCAGGCTAGGATTTCTATACCTGGAACAGATGGGGATGTCAAGCCCTATGGATCCATATACAACTATTCGCCCCCACCAGTTCTTATAACCGGCAGCTACTAATTACCAAAGCTAAGGGATTTTCGGTTCAAACTCGGTGTAGAATTTAGTATGTACTTGTGTCCATTGCTTTTAAAATAAAGTGCATGTATTCTCAGCCCAAAAATATAGATTGCAAAAGTAATTAAAAAGGGAGCAAATGAAACTCACCTTAGCAGCACATAAGGTCATTCACCGAAATGTGACCGAAACTCAGAATGCAAAATAACCGTAGATCTCAACCTAGAGAACATATGTTGGTCAATAAATGTCTAACAAGCTAGGTCAGGTCATAGTGTATCACAATCCTAATGCTCGAGACCGACATGCAAAAGTTAACAAAAGTCATCTCAAAAGTCAACCTGACCCAATATGATCTTTAAATCTATACATGTTTATATTCATAGTATAAGTCTTGATAATTGAACGAATTTATGATTTATCAAACTCAAAATATTATTTATTTCAGGAGCTATATTATATTTGAATTATCATGGCAATCGAATATATTTTATTATTTCACATAGTTTTCTAAAATCAGATTATAGTGTTTATAAAGCTTTAAAACCTGATAAGACAGTCAATTTTGACAATTGTTTACCAAAACGAGACATGCCTTATATAGAAATTCATTTACTTGATTAGTAATATCTAAAAATCCAATTTATCAATCTCATAGACAAGTTGTTTAAATATTAATTTACAGTTTCAAACACAATTTCAATTAATGTCAAACATAATTCAGTTGACCATATCTTTTAATCCGTTCATCGAAATCACGCGATTTCTAAATGAGTTAATAATTTTTCACCAGCTTTCCAAAAACATGCATATCATATACTTTATATCAGTAGCATATGTATCAAATTCGTGATTCATCATAAACTATCTAACGACAAAATTAAAGCATACAAGCATGCATAAACATATATACTCGAGCACTAGACATGGATACACTATTAATATATAAAATATAAGATATGAATGCTCACGTATCAATATTGTGATTCAATATTGTAGGAAAATACGTAGACGCAACGGGGGTGATAAACATTAGTTTGATCGCACGAGCAATACCCCCGAACCATACCCATCGCCTCCTTAGTTATAACCCATAATTTCCTTAGCTTTGACTCACTCGAAAACCATTTTTGAAATCGTTTGAACATGACCTCGTCGTAGTATTTTATGTATAATACTAATTAAAATAATATTAATACTACTGATAATAATAATAAGATTAATAATATTATTAATCTTAATAATATATATATATATATATATATATTATAGAGCAGAAGAAGAAATGAGAAGAGAAGTGAATGAATTCGGAGCAAAAACTGCGAGCTTTATAGATGTGGCCTGGAACTAAACCCCATGCGATCGCATGGGTTCCATGCCCATTTTCCATGCGATCGCATGGCCAGCTGGTACGCACCCACTTCATTTTGTTTTCTTGTTTGTCGACATATTTTTATAATATATATATATATAATATATATAATTTATATTAATTAATTATATATTATATTATATTCTCGTGCCTAATTAACTTATAATTTTGGTTCCGATGTCTTGTACGTTTACGTTCGACTTATATCCCGGTTCCGGTTTTTCGAACGTCCTTTCGTACACTTAGAAAGCGTGTACTTTACGTTTCGTGACGTGTACATTTATCAATAATTAGACTTAATCAATGATAAACTATATTACCCGAAGTATAACTTAATCATTTGAATGTTTTGGTCATTTGCGTTTATAAATTAACGTCTTAATATATAATAATATTATTTTAAATCAAAACGTTTTATATCTAAGTTAAAATTATATTTTATAACATTTATAAAATATACATACATTTTCATTTTGAAATAGTGTTTTACTGTAGCAAAATGATTTTTACTGTAGCAAATAGTGGTTTTTGAAAACACTGAGGCTTTTCGGGTACTGTAGCAAATTAGTGTTTTACTTGTTCATCTTAAACGTTTTAGTTAACTTATCTAAATATCAATCGAATCAATAATCGAATGTTACTATCGTTTACTAAATAACTTGAAATTATATATATGTATATATCTTTATTTAATATACATAAATCAGTTTTAAAATACACATTGCAAGTTATTTATAATTAATTTTAATATTCCAACTTATTTATATATATATATATATATATATATATATATATATATATATATATATATATATATATATATATATATATATATATATATATATATATTTATATATATATATATATATATAACCTTTGGAATATATATATTTATATATATATATATATCTATTTACAAATAGATGTTCGTGAATCGTCGGTCAATAGTCAAAGGTTAACTGAATATATAACATTAGTTCAAAATTTTTGAGAATTAATATTACAGACTTTGCTTATCGTGTCGGAATCATATAAAGATTAAATTTAAATTTGGTCAGAAATTTCCGGGTCGTCACAGTTAGTCACTCTCATGTATAAATAGGACAAACTGTTTTTGTTTCTGTTTGCTTGTTTCCAGATGACTTTGCTTGTTTCTGTTTGGGCGCAAGGTAACCTTGCGCCTTTGCGCGTAGGTTTTACCCATACGCAAGGTGTGTCTTGCTCCCTTGCGTATGGTTAAAATGGTTAAAAGGATTATGGCACCAGGCGCAAGTTTTACCTTGCGCCCTTACGTATGGTTTGCAGTCAAACGCAAGGTTTTTCTTGCATCCTTGCGTATGTGTGCATCCGTCTGGCACAAGGCGCAAGATACTACTTGCACCCTTGCGTATGGCACATTGCATCCTTGCGTCTTTTTGGTTAACTGGACGCAAAGTCATCTTGCGTCCTTGCGCCTCTTGGGCAGAACAGACGCAAAGTTACCTTGCGTCCTTGCGTATATATTACCTTTGATTTTGCTAATTATTTGATTGTAAATGTTGCAGATATTGATCCCTGTACACATTGAGGAACCTCAACACTTTGTGCTGTTTGTGTTGAGTTTGGAGGATCAAAAGATTAGAGTATTTGATAGTTTACCAGGTATTGCGGATACACAAATTCAAGCCGCGTACACAAATCTGGGAGTTCACTTGCCTATCTACTTGAAGGCATTTGACTATTACAACAAAGTATAAGACTCCCAGATTGTTGATTACTACGAGAACAATGAGAGCGTAGAGTTTTCTTCTGTGTTTGGAAGTTTTCTTCAAGGCATTTTCTAAACAGATTGTTTAAAAAGTCATCATTATTCAAAAACATCTGACGAACACTAATTAAATCAGATACCTGATACGTGGTTGGTATTTGAGTGGTAAATTCAAGCTCTTCCTCTTGCTGACTCAAAAGACGTGGCATATTCCAAAATAAATCTTGCTTTTATTCTTCATCTTCAACTTCATCTTCATTGTCTCCGTCTTTTGCGTTATCAGAATCACTAGATGCGACAACAGATTCGAACGGGTGGTCTGTTTTTTTAATTTTACATATGTTCTCAACACCATGGTTAAACAAATCAAACTCTTCTGTGTTTGGAGGTGGTATTTCAGGTAGAACCTCTTCTAAATTGTTATTATAGACGTTTGGTTCTAGGAGGTATGTTTCTGGGTTTTGTTGGTGATGGTGTGTATCTTGGTTTGGTTATGGGCGGTGTATTTTTGGGTTTGGTTGTAGGTGGTGTGTTTCTGGGTTTGGTTGTAGCTGGTGTGTTTCTGGGTTTCGTTGAAGCTGGTGTGTTCGTACTCTCTCGACAATATAAATATCAATAGGGGCGTTTGCGATTGCGTATTGTAAAAACTCATGAAAGTCTTCATAATTATCCGTAATATCAAAAACATGATTATTTAGCAAATATCTCACTGAAACAGGTGCATTAAGTGGCATATTAAGCTTATTAAGAACATTTTTCAACAATATTCTTCGATTCATTGGTTTTTGGGTGCAATTGGGAGTTTTAACCGAATTCTAAAACAATCTAGGGGCAAATATATGAGAATGTTGTTGATAAACTGGAAAGAACCCCACAACATAGATGGACAACAAATTTATCATCATTACGACAATTCATTAACATTAAAATAAGTGAAAAAATGCTTAAATGTGTACCTTTACGTGCCAATAATCTCTGAAATGAATTTGAAATACTGAAATATGAGAGTGTGTATGAACTCTTCCAGAGCCATTATATATTTCCTGACATAATATTATCCGTAAAAATATAAGAAATTCAACAAAATCTTATCCAGAAAATCTTATCCTAACAGGATAAGACGCAAGGTCGCAAATTTGCGCCTTGCGCGGGTCTGGTCGCAAGGTATCTTGCGACTTACGAGGGCATTTTGTCAATTTTTTTTTCCTTGGGCTCTGACGCAAAATTGTAGGAAAAAAAAATGGGCAAAAAAGTGATAATCCATAATTTTTTTTTTTAATATACCTAACAACCAATTGAACTTACATATGTTGCATCAATTTACCTAATTGTCCCTCTTTACATTCTTATACTTCTAATCTAAAAAATAAAATCATGATTGATGGTTTCATATAGTAAGTTTCATAGAGTCATTTTTTAAACTGCCACGTCACTCATGTGAGGGTATTCTTCCCCTTTTTATATCTAAAAACTAATTTGATTTTTTATAACTTTTTTTGTATTTTTTTTTTAAATGATGTAGACACTTTAGATTACTTCTTTTGGTATATTATTGTGACATTTTTTTTCTCATGCCAAATTAGCAAGTAGCTTTATGTAGCAGACATAAATAATGATCGTATAAAAATTATGCCACACTGTTTTTAAAGCATGTGATTTATAAATATTTATTAATCATTATTTGACTATCAGTTGTATTTTAACTATTTATTATTTTTTGCAAATAATTTGAATTTAACGTATGATAATTAATTTGATAAATAAAAAAAGAAACGTATTACCCGCCACAACGTGCGGGATGCAATCACTAGTTATTAAAAAAAATGTAGTGTTTGGAAATAATCGGGTGGTTGGCTCATTTCCTTGTGTAATTTCAAATACTTGTCTTTAAAAAAATGTAGTGTTTGGCATTTGTACTTAACTAGTGAAATGACCCGTGGAAACACGGGTTTGTTTAAACGAATCAGTTTAATGGTATGTTTTACGTATTAAGTGAATGTAAATGTTAAAGTCATTTAGTTTATTGTCCCGTGGAATCACGGATTCCGACTAAGGAACTTGTCGTTGATTTTACAAACATAAAGTTCGCTCAAAGTTGAGTATTTATATTTATATTTTTAATAATAATAATAATAATTAATAATAATAATAAATGCCTTTTAAATTTTTTTTTTAAAAATAAAATTAAAATTTAGGAGAGATTAATATTTCCTTTTATAAAAGATTTTATATTATTTTTTAAATTCAATTAATATATATTTATGACATCATAAATATGAAAATTAAGCTTAATGATGAAATCATCATTTTAGAGGTTTATTAGACTATATAGATTCCAACTTGGAACGTGTTTGTAAAAGTTTTTACCGTTGTTTAACTCCACAATATGAATTATTACTAATGGTTTGTTAAAGTTGTAAGCTCATATAGTTTGTCCAAATATTACTGATCGTAGAAACTTTCTTAATATTGTCCAATGTATAATGTAAATATATACCATACGATAATGTTTATGAGTCATTTAAACAGCCACATTTGAAAATTTTGAAAAACATACTTGAGAAAAAAGAAAAAGAAACATTGCATTACATCGATCACTTGTGAAAGAAGCAAACCACTTCAACAAATTTTAAAACAAACGTAGTAGAAAATCAGGCAATGTAATTTCCATTACATGTTTATTTAGGCAGCAAAGCAGCTAGCTTAATTAAGACGTGAGGAACACAGTGGTAAGCACGTTGTTGCACTGCAATGAAGCCTTCAGCAGCTTCAAACCCTTCAAAAATCACATCATGCATGCTCTCAAATCATATCAAATGGGTCAGAACTCAAAAGTCATCCACATTTTATATACTAACAAGTTAACAAGCTTCTAAACTACATCAGTAAAATAACATATTTTACTCATTTGAATTTTTTTTTTTTTTTAATAGCAGTTTGGGATCAGACTAAAACACTCACGCGATCATCTCTTGCGGTTTGAAATATTGATTAATGATTACCCAACCCACATATTATATTTAAGAACTCTAGGATAAAGGGTGGGCACAAAAAAAAAGACCAAAAACGATTACAAGATAACCAAAATACTCTCATTTTCCGAGGAGCATCAACCGTTTAACTCTAGGATAAACGGTAAATTTTCCAAAATAATAATACAATTGCATACCTCATTCATTCCGAAAGAAACAACTTTTTCTTCAAGGGCACCTACTTCCTTCACATTAAACGTGTTCAAGATAGAAATGCTAGATATGGTGGACATGGGCTTGACTTCCAAGTCATCCATAACCATGTAAGTCACAACACCCTTCACAAAACCACCAACCTCTGCAGACTCTTTCACCGCATCTTTACGAGCCACATAAGTCAACTTGCGAGTCATGCTGCATCCACATCCGGCGGGACAACTTGCACCACTATAATCAGCAACGTACTGATGATTATAACTATTACAGCATGCGTAGAACTCTTTAGTCAATGAAACGTCATCATATGACAGCAAGAGCGGGACTTGAGCACCGAAGTTTGGAACCCTGGGGTTCAACACAGCATCTTTGCTTTGATTTAGTTGCATATATGTGTTGCTTAAATTTTCAATGCTTTCATAGAGTTTTCCTAGTGAACCTACCATTGAGTTCTTTTTGAGAAGCTTGATCACCGTACCAAGAGGTAAAGAAAGGATGTAAAACAGAAAGTCTACAAATTCTTTATTTGCTTCCGCGAATAGAACTTTCTTCGAATTTGTATCGATCAAAAGCTTCAAAGTAACTTTGGTTGAACAAGCTGCCATTTTTTGTTTTGTTCTGTTCAATTGAAACAAAATTTTTAGATTGGATCTTTATTTATAGACTTGGATGATAACATGGGTTAGGACTTCGGAATATGAAAAAGTGTTCATTCAATGTCTAAATTTATTGTTACCATTACAGTTCTAAATCCGAGATCTTTTGGAATTCTTGTAACATTAAACGTATAGTAGTTATTTGACCCTTAAATGTATATGTCAAGACCAAAATTGACCAAAGTTGGAAAAAAAAAGAGAGAGACCAAAATTGACATAAATGGAAGACACTCGCCTCACTTTTCCTTTAATTTTGATGTTCTCTTACTATTTGTTATGACGGTAACTTGGATTCATTTTGGAGTAAATTATGGTGGTTGAGGTGGAATGATTATGACGCGACAGTGTCATTTTTTGATAGTGTGCTATTAATCAAGTGCATGTGCGCATATGATTGCCCTTTATACTTGGTAAATAAGGTAATTGGCGTGTAAGTTGGCATTTATTGCGCGCCACCTAGCCAAATTTTTTTTAGAACAACTCAATTTATTAAAAAAGAACCCACCTAACAAGGAGCTAGGAAATGCCAAACGATTACAATGGCTTAAGGAGCCACTCGTTTCAGTTTACAAACTTTTTACTTCTACTACTATACCAAACAAAAGACGTAAAACAAATTGAATCAAACAATAGATTTTTCTTCATTGGTGGTTGGTATATCATGTGACTACGTGCTATGTGCGCATCCCTTGAGTCGGTTGCGCAATCCTATCAGAATCCGGACATCATACTTTACATAATTAAAGTCGATCTTATTGATAGTTAGTTATGGAAGGATATGGCGGTTGGTTGGTTTTAGAAATAAGGTTGCCTATAAATATATTGGATATCAACCAAATTGTCCAATTTTTTTTAATGAAATCTGACAATACGCCCTCAAAAAAATATCTCGAAAGTTCCCTCGCAAGACAAGTTCACAAGGTCGCTAGGTCACTTTGTGATTGGCGAAAGCATTTTGACAATTTCATTTTTTTAGGGTGTATCGTTCTACTTTGTTAGAAAAATGTGTGTTTTGGGTAATATCTCTAAATATAAACCTTAAGCCTCCGTAAACTACATAACATCGTACGTAGCATTTACTCTGTTGAATTTACGTACGATTATTAGCATTCGTATTGAAGGTTTCCATGTCAGTGACAGTTAACCTACAAACATTTTCTTGGACCATAAATCGGCCTTACAGGTCTGGGGAGCTGGAGATCACAAGTTCACAACATATCAGTTTCTCATCTAAACAATCTGGAAGGCAGTGGTGGAAGCAGGAATTTTTTTCACGGGGAGCGGTTTTTTTAAAAGCGTAGATTTTTTTTATTTTTTGAGCAAAAATGAAAGTTTTGGGGCAAAATTGGAAGTTTTTGGGCAAATTTTAGAGGTTTTTGGGTAGAATTTGTAGTTTTTGGGGCAAAATTTGTAGGTTTTTGGACAAAATTTGAAGATTTTAGGACAAAATATAGAGATTTTGGGACAATATATAGAGATTTTGGGACAAAATATGAAGACTTGGGGGCAAAAAAAAAAAAATTACACCGGGGCAAAATCGAAAAATCTAAAATTTTTACACTAAAAATTGCAAATCCACTGGGGCGACTGCCCCCTCCATCCCCATTAATTTTCGCCCCTGCTGGAAGGGCTCCTGATCGGCCCCTGCTTTATTTGCCACGCTGCTTGAAGACTGATGGATTCTTTACATTTTAATTGTGAAACTGAATTTGTCGAATTCAACTGTAAATGGTTAGCTTTGTTTCCAAGAAAAACACAACGTTTTCATTTGGAGACTTTAGCTCAATCGTCTTCCTATAAGATCAAAGTCGTCAGTTGGAGGGATAAATTTGAAAAAGAAAAAATATATACATATGCCCATTTTGTAATATTTGCATTGAAGACATAGATCACCCTTTTGCTTCTTACATGTATATAGTATTGATTTGGAAATGTCTCTTTTGTTGGTGGAATATGGGTATACACCAACACAAATAAAGCGTTGGATTTGATGAGTCCGACTTACTTTGATAAGGGGCAGAAATTATAAATCATATGTTTCTTGTTACCCGTTATGCTTTGGTACGGTGAGTAAGAAAATGGAGGAACAAGCTTGTTTATGGAGCCCTTGATTAACGAGGATTGATTCTTATTAAAGATGTTCTCGCTTGCTTTAGAGACATCTCTAGATCACAAGCAGAAGCAAAAGATTTCGGTTGATTTTGAAGTTTAGCATAATGATTCTAGAAGATGCACGGGATAATTGTTGTTGGAGCTACATTGCTCTTTCATGTCGCAATTAGGTACTGAAATTAGCTTGGTATTTTTTGTGGTCCTTTTGCCTTTTGATGTACTGTTCGGTAACCTTTTGATTACACATGACAAACAAGTCAGGTTGGGTCGGTTTCGGTAACCTTTTGATTACGCATGACAAACGGGCATGATTAACCCATTTGATTAATTCACAAGACCCATTAGACCTATCTATATTCACAAGAATCATTAGACCTATCTCTATTTATTGAGTTTTAGAATTGATGCCCAATAGACTTGTTCCTTTATATTCTGTATACGAGCCAATAGGTTCGAAGGATACTATTTGGACCTTTTTTTAAGTATTGATTTACGTTGTCATGCTTAATCTTTCTCAAGACCCAATTGACCCGAAATCTTGATCCAAATGTACTGTTTAGTATATTTGAGATGTTTTAATATCGATCAATCAATAAGATTAAAGGATAAGGTAAATCCTTGGTTTTCCAGGAACCTATATATGTATACAATGCATATCTCCTAACTATTACCCATCTACTAAAGACACAACAAATTTTTTTGAAAGACACAACAAATTTTTTTGAACTCATTGGTCCATGTTTACACTCCCTCTCACACTATTTTCCTATTCACGTTTTGGTGTCCCTTTTTCCTTTTTTTTTTTTAAGAAAAAATTATGCCGTTGGTACCTGTGGTTTGTTTATATTTTTATGATAACACCTAAAGTTTTTTTTTTGCATAGTTAGTACCTATGTTTAACTTGAGTTACGTGATTGGTACATCTGGATAACTACCGTCAGCTATCAAACGGTAACCCCTCACATGTGCCACGCATGTGAGGGTAATTTTGTCTCTTTCATTTTTTTTATTCCATTTAAACATATTGTTTAATCGCTTGTATAAATTCTGTACCATGTTGGTTAGCAATATCAATTAATCTCGTGGCACGCATGTGGGGGTCTCAAACTCTGTACCATGTTGGTTAGCAATATCAATTAATCTCAACGGAATCTTTTCCAATTTCGACGGTTGAAACACTTTCGATGATACATTCAGTTTAGGTGTCACTTTAGAAGACTCATTTTCAAGATGAGAACTTGATGTTGATGGACTCCCCAAAACTTGACCATCACCATCTCCCAATCTAGCTCTTATCCTTTCAATCGCGTGTATAAATTCAATACATAACATTAGATACATCCAATTGATTTAATTGATACTGTTCGCCAATCAAGGATGATATAATTGAATTAAATAATTATGTTCAATCCCTTCATAAATTCATTACATATTACATTACATTACATATAACATTATATTATATACATATAGTTTAATTTAATTATCTATATATCTAATAGACAAAACCCCGTAACACTATTCATCAATAGTAATTAGGGGTATTTTTGTCATTTCACTTTTTTTTCCCTCCAACGATAAAAGAAGCAACTCTCATAAAAGAACTAACCCTTCAATGTTACAAAAGATTTCGAAAAAAATTCTTTTTTACCAAAAAAATCAACCTTTTTTTCTTTTTCTTTTTCTTTTTCTTACTCAACCATAAAGGAGTCAACTTTCATAAAAGGAACAACCCTTCAATGCTATCAAAAGATGTCGAAAAACATTCTTTTTTTACAAAATAGATCAACAAACTTTTTTTTAAAAAAAAAAACTAAAAGAAGCAACTTTCACAAAAGTAACAACCATTCAATGTTAGATGTCGAAAAAAATTCTTTTTTACAAAATAGATCAAGATTTTTTTTTTAACTCGTATTCAAAACAACGCCCCGGCGCGAAGCGAGAGCTACACAACTAATTAATACTGTTAGCCAATCAAGAAAAATATTATTAAATCAAATAGTTATCATTGAAATTAATTGAAGATGAATCATACATACCCTAACGACATAAGTTATGTCACCAAGTGGAGTGCGTGGATACCAAGAAGGTAACACACTGCGAGACCCGGAACTCCTTTTTTGCCACGTCGGACACTGCCAACCGAGGGCGGAGAGTTCTGATTTCGTCAGTAAATTGTTCCCGACATTCCAAACAAACTGATTCCGGCACCGGAGACACCACTTCTGGTATAACGAGTAACACCAATTTGTTGACCTGAACCACCATCGATTAACGGCGTGGACCCCATCAAAATCCGACAAGATTCTTGTTCTAACGGGTGTGATTTACAATCCTTCTTTCGTTATCATCTAAATCCGACAAGATTCTTGTTCTAATGACTGACGTCACATGACGATGGTATATATCTGCAACGACGTCGACGATTTAAGTGAATTTTTCATGATAAAGGGATTTGAGAATCTAGATAATCCACCCATGAAAACTGTTGATTTTCTGGAAAGGAATAACGATTGTTATTTGGGATTGAAGAACTGTGAGAATCTGATCGGCCATTTGAATTGATTTTGATTGGGATAGGGTTTGGGGAAAGAGGGCTTGAAATTATGAGAGAGAGAGAGAGAGAGAGTTAAGAGTTTAATAGCTGACGGTAGTTAAGAGTGGGTACTAACCAAGAAACTTAATCAAAACCTAGGTATTAATCACGCAAAAAAATAAGTTTGGGTTTTGTCGTGAGACGTAATTCTTTTTTTTTTTTTTTTAAATTCGGGAAACAAAAATTGAAACATCTCCCGTTCAACCATGCCTTCTCCATACTTTCTCCCTCACCTTCTGCCTCACCTCCTCTTTCTTCACTCAAGCGGACCAAAACCTTATCTCTATTATCTCTCTCAGATCTATTTCTTTTATTGTTGGTTCCTTCTTGCTCCCTTATTTTTCGACACCGATGATTGGAGGACCGGTATGTTTTTTAATGGTTTGTTGCTTATTTCTTGCTTAACGTTTTGTCGCCGAGGAAGAACGTCTGTTCGTCATCCGATTCAGTAATGATTGGGACGAAACATGTATGCAGGTACGCATCAAAACTTGAATTTATTTATTTATTTTTGTGTTTTTTCCAAACCACGATTTGATAGTTTTTATCAGTTTCCCCGTTACTGTTATAATTAAATATTTATGCCGAATCTGTGGTATTATGTTTTGGGGTATAGGATTAGTGTCTGTGTATATCTGTGTATACTGTATTGTTTATGTGTGAATCTACTTAGTTTTGTTAATCTGGACGTTAAATTGTACATTCTATAAACATCTTAAATCCTGAATGATGTATTAGGTCGAAAAATGCAAAACACTTAAAACAGCTGAAGTTTGATTTAATAAATGTGGAGATTTGGGCCAATTGTGCAGGTTGGCTAACAAACAAACAGGTCAAATTGGTTGTGGGACCACTTTGTTAATTTCCAGTATGCTTTGGGTTGTCCTGGAACTGTTTATAGTAGTGTATCATCGCTTACTCTGTTTCCAGGTGAGGTTTTGGTCTTTTATTAAGGGTTTGTTTCTTTTATTTATCGTTTGTTTGCTGATGTTGGCTGTTACCATTGATGTTCTTTTTTTCATGTATTTTTGCCACTTCCTTTCTGTTGATTTGTTAGCCAGTAAAGTAATGCTGATTGAAGAGGTGCTTAACAGCTTAAAAATTTTGGTATGTATCTCTTTGCAATTATTTAGTTTGTTTCCATTATTTTAAGTTGCTGCCTTTTGATTTGTTGTTTTAGAGTTTTTAATTGACATTGTTTGTATTGTCATCTGCTGTATGTTTTCAATTCATTGATATTGATATATAGTTTGAATAGAACTTATATGTCAATTTTTATATACGGTATGTGTTTAATTGAAGAAGAAGAAGAAGAAGAATGGGAGAAAGTCAAAAAAGGCTCTACTGAATTGACGGTAGCTCGTAAAAACGACGCTGCTGATTTCTTGGTAATTTATCAGTACTTTCATTACTTTTGTACGTGCTAAACAATGATAGGTGTAATAGTGGTCCTCCCACTGAAGACGATTGCTCGCACACTTGGCTAGAACTAGGGTGAGCTTGAGCACTTTTCAAACTTATTTTTCGCTATGAACTTGTATTGGAAAAAATCACTTTGGTTCTTTTTTAAAACAATAAAATAAAAAAAATAGTGAAGTATGTATTAGGTGAATTTTTCCATTAAATTTGACCAAACCTCTTTTTGTAACTAATTAAGTACTTTTAAAATTGTATAAGAAACACAATATTTGCACTAAAGAACAAACAAGAGACTTAGTTTGAAGTTTTTGCTTCATTGGTCAATGTTAATTAACCAAGTGATATGCTTACACATTTGGAACCTTTATAATGTGTCTTAATTTTCTTTGTTAATATGTTAACAGAATAACAAATTTTTGCAATATTTTAATTGATGATGTATCAGTTTACCATTCAACTAATGTCAGACCGAACATGGATGTAGTTTTCAAGCAACAAAAGTATGTACGTTGAATCTTAAAAATAATTCTAGGTATCGAACATATTTGCTGCCAGTTATATTGTTGGTAAATTACCTTAATATCTTCAATAAGTTGCTTTTATCTAACACAAGATGTTCAGAATACATTTACGAATTTTCAGACGTTCGTAACAAAATACGTTGTTATTTCTTTCATTTATAGGGTTTATGTGCTGCTACTCTTTCGATTACGAACGATTTTGCATCTTAAAATGTATTATTGTTTGTCTGATTCATGCTTCATCTCCTCTATTGATTGTGGTTTTCCAGGTATTTTAAAATTTTAACTCCACGTTTTCTTCGTTTATTTCATATGAGGCAACGTAATTGTTTGTCTGATTCATGCTTCATCTCCTCTATTGATTGTGGTTTTCCAGGTATTTTAAAATTTTAACTCCACGTTTTCTTCGTTTATTTCATACGAGGCAACGTTTATTTCTTCGTTTCTTTGTTCATTAGTTACTAACCTTAATGTTATACTTTTTGCTTTTACTTTGCACTACATCTATGATGATGATTACTTAAATCAATTGGCCAAGAGTCAGCTTAAAAACTGCCTAGATGCCCATTAGTGGTAAATTAGTTAGGTTGTTTAACAATAATTGTTGTAGCAAAGATGATTTGGATGTAAATTGTTGGTATTCCGTGGTTTATATGTAGACTCATAAACACTCCTGAAACTAGCACTTTAGGCAACTGCTCTATGCATAATTGGTATAATGGGTTAGTGTGTCAATATGGGTTTAAGAAATAATCATCATATTATGAAGTTTTCAACTGTTTGTAAATTGTAGATTCCAATCTCTTCTAGATTGTCTTTCTTTGACTTTTCCTAGAATAAAAAAACCAATTTATGGTTTTGGTTACGTTGTAGGTAAAAAGGAAGAGAGCAAAATGGTTAGCGGCTTCCAAGAGGAGTAGAGATCGAAAAAAGGTTAGTAACTAATGAACACCAATTAAAAACCGAAAGTAAATGGGAATTCTTTGTTGCTTTTATATAAGTTAAACAATATATTGTGATACATGGTAATTTGGATTTTGGCGTGTACGATCGGCTAATAAAACTTATTTGTTTCGAAGAATATTCGAGATATGTCAGAGAATCAGACTTTGTAATGGCACATCCCATTAGTAAACGGGTAGTTGTTCCGGAAGTTTGAATTTCAAGGTAAGTAGTTATTACGAGTGTACAAAACTAATTTTGATAATTTGAGACTTTCTGTTTTTAGTGTTAATTTTAAGTTTTTGTTAATTATGCAACCTCATTGGTATAGATTATATATAGGTCAGATTTTATCCTAATTGGAATATAGACGAGAAGTTTTTATTGTTTGCTGATGTGAAGTAATTGGTTTTGGTACCTAAGTATATTTTTTTTATTCTTGGACTCATGTTGGTCGCGATTTTGAAATGTACCGAAGCTCTAACTCCTAACTCCTGGCTGATCTCAACTTTAAGAAGACTCATCAACCTATGGACTTGGTGGAGGACAAAAATGTACTAGCCTGTAATTATGAAACGCTTTTGGATGTAAGTTATGGTAACTTTGTAATCATTGAATACTTTGGCATGTAATTTAACTTTGTAATATAGCCATCGATTAATGATGGTAACTTTTTGACCATACAATGTTTTGCCATATAAACTAAATGTATAATGAATAATCATGTTTTATCTCATGTACAGGCGGAATGCGTAATTAGTAGGTAAGATTAGGTGCTTTTGGTTTTAGTATGGATTTGATATGGTTGTCTTTTGAAGCTTAGGCGTTATGTGAACGCAAGCTTGTAATGGTTTGTAACCTCAAAACTTTATGATGTAACTTAACTCTATAATCAATACATGTGATGGTAAATTTTCAACCGTATAACATTTTACCGACCGTAGTGTATAAAGAATATACATCAGTAATTCATAGCCGTGTAGCGCGTATCCATTAATCTTCTTTCCACCAATTTAGAGAAATATATACATAATAATTGTGATGATATGAACAGTGATATACATCCTAATCACAACCGTTGACTATCACCCCCCGCATTTGAAGCTATCGGTTTCCGAATGCATGTCGTTGACTACTAAAAAGTTATAGCCTTAAAAAAAGGAAAGCTGATTAGATAAAAGTGAGGATAAATGTTTGAGTTTATGTAGAATTATAAGACCAGCCGTTCGTGGAGGTAAATTTGGGGGGAGAGATGAGAATTTGATTATAATGTGTCAGTGTCGAATTTTAAAGTTGGGTTATGGTGAATATGAAATATGAGTGTCAAATTTTTAATGGAAAGGTTCCAGAGTGGTGTGATATAATATGATTAGAATTACAAGTAGTGTGTATAATAAATGAATTATAATATAGAAATGACTATTTTATATTCTAAATGGCTTAAAACAATCCAACGCCTCTAATATGTCTGTTGCGTTCGTGACTAACGCGTTGGAGGCTTGAAATCTGAAGCCCCATAACAAGCGTTAAATTTGTCAGAAAGTTGCCACATCAATTTGACGAGCAATTCAAACGCCCGTAAGAACTGGTCTAATAAGTCTATACATGGACAACAACTTATTTTATTTCTATTTGGTTTTGCGGCTAACAAAACTATACAATTTGTTAAGATAAAATCCTAGTGATCCGCATTTTCAAGTAATTCTAACTTGCAACGTGTTTGTATATTACTAATAGTTTGGTGAAGTTGCTATGTATGCTGATATAGTATGTCAGAATATTACTAGTCATAGACCACTCCCAAGGATTGTGTTTGGGAGCCGCCTTTGCACATGCTTCGGAGGACGCCGATGGCATTGTCCATGCTATGAGCCGCCCTCCAAAACAAAACTCGTCTTCCCCCTGGAAATTTTCTTCGTATAGCATATTGCAGGGCGACATGTTTGTATGTTAAGGGAGATATATATATATATCATATACATAAATAAAACACTTCAAACCTAAAACACAAAATACTTCAAAATCAAAAACACACATCTTCAAAAATGTTGACAATTCCCCTAATGATCGTCTCATTCGATGTTTATTACGGCAGTGAATTCGACTATGAATCCAAATTTTACAATTACAAACGTGGTTCAAAAATTCCGTTTAAAGATATTGACATTTGAGACATTTGTTTAGAAGAGTTGTTTAAATTTTTGAAACATAATGTACCGTTTCAACACACACACGTTATATTGTGACGACGACTGTATTCCGAAATTGTCCGCTTTCTACCTTCATAGCGAGGATCAATGGTACGGTATAAAAGAAACTCTCACATTTCGCTAAAATCGAATTTCTCTGTATTTAGAATTTGATGATGATGATGTGTCTTATGAAATTGAAGAAATTCAAGAGAACGATGAAGTGGACAACACTATGACCCATATGAAGACGATCTCATCTTATCCAGATTCTCGTTGGAAATAAATCGTACGAAATTTCGTTTTAGGATTTTAAAAAAAAAAGTAGTAATTGTGTTAGGACTTTTTAA